>NC_136884.1:2213727-2373727 GCF_949152265.1 Phoxinus phoxinus
CTATGCAGTTGCTAAGGTGTTGCTAGGTGATTGCTATGGATGGATGGATGGATGGATGGATGGATAGATGATGGATGGATGAATGGATGATGGATGATGGATGGATGGATGAACAGATGATAGAACAGTAAAACAATGGATGATGGATGGATGGACAGATGATAGAGTGATAGAACAATGAATGGATGGATAGAATGATAGAATGATAGAGCGATGGATGGATGGATGGATGGATGGATGGATGGATGGATGGATGGATGGATGGATGGATGGATGGATGGATGGATGAATGGATGGATGGATGGATGGATGGATGGATGGATGGATGATGGACGGATGGATGCATAAATGGATGAATGGATGGATGGATGAACGGATGATAGAACAGTAAAACAATGGATGGATGGATGGATGATAGAGTGATAAAACAATGAATGGATGGATGGATAGAATGATAGACAGATGATAGAACGATGGATGGATGGATGGATGGATGGATGGATGGATGGATGGATGGATGGATGGATGGATGGATGGATGGATGGATGGATGGATAGATGATAGAATGAATGATGGTTGGATATATAAATATTTTGCTTTTCATAAAATGTATATTTTTATTAGAAAACAAAGTCAAAAGTGCAGATCATGAAAATTATCTTTAGCTGCGTATGACGTATGAACTTAAACACATGCATTAAATGCTTAGCGTGTAATAAATTGCATGCATCTCATCAAAGCGTGCTTTTATATGTGTGTGTCCACGATGTTGAGCTATAAAGAGCCACATTTGGAGATATGAAGATCTCAGAGTTTGGCACAGAGAGGCGTGAACATATACACACTCCAGCAACAAGCAATCAATGGACAATTCATATCTCTTCCACAGACAGGTGTGGAGCAAAGAGGAGAAGACCAGCACATCAACACACTCACATTCACAAAGAGAAACCAGCAGAGAAATAAATACACACACTCACACAATCCATCTTCTTATGCTTCCCCATAAAGCAGCGTGATTATTCCCTGGACACCGGGATAAAATAGCCCGCTTCATTAGGCATTCTCCGAGCGGATGTTGTGTGAAGGCCAGACAGCTGCGGCTTTTATTAGTGGATCCTGCTGCTTTTACACCGCTTCTGAAGCGTGCACAGAGACACAGTCTTCCTGGATGAAGAAATCATTTAAAGTCCGCTTGTAAAGTCAAGCCCGAAAGAGTAATCTGTGCTCCTCTGGCTTGTAAAGCCTCCGGGCTACACGTAACAACAAGTGACCCCTAACACGACCCGCAAGAGTCACCGCTGCACACACACATGAAACCATGAAGTATTCTCTCAGAACACTCTGAGGCTTTCATTTCCATTTATGAGTTCATCTGAATGAGACCAGACAAAATTACACTGACACGAAGTAAATGTGAACCTCCCAGAAAAATAAAATAAATAATAATAAATAAATAAATAAATAATACAAAGAAAATAATAATAATAAATAAATAATAAAATAAAAATAAATTAATAAATAACTAAACACAATAAATGTCTAAATAAATAAATAAATATCTCATTATGTCTTGAATTAAATATACATTACATAAAGACACCATGCTGTAAAATGCATGTCATTAAATGTCTTGTGTTACTGGAAAACAAGACAAAAAAAAGATATAATATAATACTACTGTATAATATGTATGTAATTTACCATAAATAATATAGTATTAATTAGACATCTAATGTGCATAATTTGCTCTTTATAGATTTGACAAAAAAACTAAACTTTATAAAATCAACTTCTAAAACTTCTAAAAATAAATAATTCAAGATCTATTCTCCTAATATGCCTTAATTACATTTAAATTACCTGTAAATAAAAACATTACACTATAAAATTTGTCATTAAACATCTTAATGTCTTATGCAGTTTTTTTTTTCAGTAAAAATAAATAAAATAAATAAATAAATAATCTACTGGAAAACCAGCTAAAATATTGATTAAGATGTCAAGACAAATTACACACATATTATGTGGACTAATCTAATGTACATCCTTTGCTCTGCTTGGATAAAAGAGGGGAAAATACCACATTATTCCCATTAAATCACGCCACAGCTGCTAAACTCATAAATATGATCTTCCATAATGTTACGATTCCCGTCTCGCGTTCCCCTGTCTCGTGTTTAAGGACTCTTATTTTGAAGTGTATTATTGTTCCTGCTGTTTGTCTTCCAGTGATTAGTCTCTGTTTTCCTTGATTATATCGCTCCCCAGTTTAGTTACCATCATTAGTAACCATAGTAACTACTCATTATTACCCACACCTGTTCCTTGTGCAGATGTCATGATAAATTACATCAATACAGTATGTCTTTGCTTTTCCTTTTTGCTTTGAAAAACCCCTCTATTTAGATATTACTTCAAAATAGACGGACTTAACCCATATTTGTCCTGCAGATCTGGTTGTATTGTGTAGTGTTGTGCTGGAATAGCCATGTTGACCAGAATAGCCATGCATGCAATTCATTTTTTTTTTAAATCAGCAGCTAATTTCTAATTTGCTGATCTTTGCACATTTTTCTGATTATTTCTCTCGGATGAAATAATTGTCTCCTTTCAAGGCAAACACACTGAAAAGCAGACGTCCTGAGGCTATTAAGATAACGTTTACTTCATAGAACGATCACTTAAAAGTCTCACTTTGGAGATAACGCGGTTTATAGCACACGCACCAGTCCAGCTTTGAACAAGCCAGTCCACATCGTTATTCCCATCAGTGCTGAACTGTTACTCCACTGATGATTACAGTAATTCAATTTCCTGGAAGGCTGCTATTCATTCAGACGCGCAGATACGTTTGGGAACGCCGTGATGAATGGAAAATGTGCGGAATAATAAGACATCCTTTCATGAATTCCTGAAAGTCGTGGCGATGAGAGTGACCTCGAGGTCCTGGGAGAGAGACGCCGCAGAATGCCTGATTCAGACGGACTGTCCTCCGGGAGAACCCGACTCACCGCTCGCACCTAGAGTTTAGAAAACACACTGCGGTCAAACACTCATCACCGCCGTCCACACAGAACGAGCCAGAGAACATATCAAACGAAGGACAGAAATATGCCTTTGCTTCTAAAAGATCTGTATACAATACTGACAATCATGAAAATGAAAGCTTTCAGATATCTAACTTGAACACAAACATAATATATATATATATATATATATATAATATTAATTAATTAAATGTGTGTGTGTGTGTGTGTGTGTGTGTGTGTGTGTGTGTGTGTGTGTGTGTGTGTGTGTGTGTGTGTGTGTGTGTGTGTGTGTGTGTGTGTGTGTGTGTGTGTGTGTGTGTATGTGTGTGTGTGTGTAAATATATATATATATATATAATATAATATAATAATTAAATGTGTATATATTATATGATATATTTAAATGAATTTTTTTATAATAAAAATAAATTAATAATATTTTTTAATAATATTAAATAAGTAATGTCATTTAAGAATTATATATATTTATATATACACACACACACACACACACATATATATATATATATATATATATATATATATATATATATATATACATAGGGCCTATATATATATATATATATATATATATATACATAGGGCCTATATATATATATATATATATATATATATATATACATAGGGCCTATATATATATATATATATATATATTATGATTTAAATTAAATTAAAATTGAAAAATAACAAAATATTATTAAGTAATATAATTTATAAATTAGGGCTGTCAAAAGATTAATCGCATCCAAAATAAAGTTTGTGTTTTACATAATATATGTGTGTGTACTGTGTATAATTATTTATATATATAAAAACACACACAATCATGTATATATTTAAGAAAATGTAGTTATATTTATATATAAAATATTTATATATAAATTATATAAATGTATATACAGTATATAAATACAAATATTTCTTAAATATATGCATGAATGTGTGTGTATTTATACGTAATAATTATACACAGTACACACATATATTATGGAAACACAAACTTTTATTTTGGATTCGATTAATCTTTTGACAGCCCTAATATAAATGTATATTTTCTTAATATATATTCATACTTAGAATTATTATTATTAATGATATTATATATTACAATTATATTATAATTTAAAAAAATGTACATATCATACAAATTAAATATAAAATGTAAATATTAAGATTAAAAATATATATATATATTAATTAAAATGAAACAAACACATATTTCATGGCAATACTTGACTTTTACCGCATTATCAGCAGTTTTGATGTCAGTTTGACTGAACTGGATTTGATCCACAGCGCTCGATACACTTCAACACACATCCCCGGTAATAGAGCTTACCTTATGGAAACCAATAACCAATTTCCATTAAGGGTTTAATCTCTCGTTCGACAAAACCTGCCCAAAAGGAGAACACACATCCAGTCCCTGCACTTTCCCATAAGCTGCTTTATCTGTCTCCTCGAGAAGCTGGAGGAACGGGATTCTCCGGCACTGGCAGAATGCAAATGGACTCTGCTCATGAATATGGACGACGGCACCAGCGAGACCTCTTTTCAATACACTCTTTCTTTTAACCTGATGGACAAACAGGCCGTGTGAATACACACTTCCTCTCGTGATCATGCATTGGCAGTCCTTCAGTGATGCACTTCAACTCAAATGTATCAAGAATACGTATGAGCGCTGCCGTGAGAATTACACACACTTCCTTTCAAGTGCATGTTTATATCAGTTCCTCTCTCTCTCTCTCTCTCTCTCTCTCTCTCTCTCTCTCTCTCTCTCTCTCTCTCTCTCTCTCTCTCTCTCTCTCTCTCTCTCTCTCTCTCTCTCTCTCTCATAATCTCACCATCGACAACATCATAATAAATAAACATAATAAACATAATGAAAAAATCAAGCCCATTGTTAGGACAAACTAAGATATATATTGCATTAAAAAAAAGTCATGCTCTGGTAAATCATAATTATGACATTTAAAGTCGAAATTAGGACATACTTAGAGATAATTATGAGATTGTGACTTTAAAGGTCATTATTATGACATAAATAGTCAAAAATATTACATACTAAGTGATAATTATGAGATTATTATGGCTTTATTATGTCATTATTATGGTATGGCAAAAAGTTGAAATTATGAGTTGCAATTATGACTTAAAAAGTAAAAAAATATGACATACTAAGTGATAATTATGAGCGTATGACTTTAAAGGTCATTATTATGACATAAATAGTCAAAAGTATTACATACTAAGTGATAATTATGAGATTATTATGGCTTTATTATGTCATTATTATGACAAAAAGTCAAAATAATAAGTTGCAATTATGACTTATAAAGTAAAAAAATGACATACTAAGTGATAATTATGAGATTATGACTTTAAAAGTCATTATCATGACATAAAAAGTCCTAATGGAAATGTGCTTCTAAATATGAATGATACACTCATCTAACATTTCAATCTAAATAGTAGATTGTAGTATTGTCGGTGCATGCCATATTTCCCCCCAGACGTGAAATAAAAGGCACTAAACACGTCCCGACACCGCAGAACTCGAGCGAGCGCAGACGGTCACGCTTTCTAGCAAGATGGGAAATTACATTTTAATCAGTGACATTTAGAATGTATGACATCATGAGTGGAATGTTCACACACAGACGATGAATCTCAAATGTCAGCAGGTCAGAGTGTGACTTTATGTGCTTGTTTATGTGGGACTGGATATGGCCGCCACGCTAAGGGTGTCTATAATATTATGATTTTTTTGCAATGTCCATTTTACTATTTCTGTGTGCATGTATAATCAACACTTTGAATTCACTTCCTGTTCAAGCAACAAGTCAGTGTTCAAGTCTCCTATTAACTAGCACACACACACACACACACACACAGTTCTCGGCCTCTGTTTGACACAAATGTGCTAAATGAATATAATTGAGCGTCTGTAATCTCCATCAGTCTGATTGCAGACTCTACAGCGCTTCGGTCAGTGACTCACTCCTGCTCTTTTATTCACTCTTCTCTCGTGTTTCGGGAGTATATCTGACACACAGAAGGATGCTCTCGATGCCCTGCTGCCCTGATGCCATATTTTCAGCCACATATTTAATGGGTCATTCCTGTTATGTGGGACCTTATGAACTCAAAATGAATATGCTTGTGCTGTGAGTTTCTTCTAAAGGCTTTCAGAAATACTCTCGGTGAGCTCAGAAAATCCTGAGGATGATATCATTAAGGAACTGGTTCAAATATATTATTACATTTATTTATTCTTTATAAAATGTATTATGTTTTTTATTTTTTGTATTAAAATTCAAAACATCCCTTCAGTTAACTTAATTTGTGATCTTGTAATAAAAGAAAACTAAATAATATTATTTTCTGAGTTTCATATTTTATCCAGTATATAAGATACGCCTGTCTATAAAGACATGGGCTTTCAATCTTTTTATAAAAAAAATTATAAATACATTATAATAAAATAATAATAACAATATGTTTAAATGTATATTTTTAAATTTGTTTTACATTTATAAAAATAAAAACAAAATCTAAATAATATATAATTTGTAAACATGCATATACACACACACACACACACACACACACACACACATACATATGCATATACATATATATAATTAAGATGATTATTATGTATTTTTATTTAAGTTAGGCCTATAGGTACATATTTAATGTACATATTTAAATTTAAATTATATATATATATATATATATATATATATATATATAATATTATGATTTAAATTTCAAATAACAAAATAGTATTAAGCAATACAATTAATACACTGTAAAAAAATATTTTCATGATTTATCACAACTTTTGATCTTTTGTCAAATCAACTTCGAAAACTAATGTGTGAAGATAACATTTGAGTTTCTGTTTATTAAACCATTCTTCTTCATTGTAATAACTCAAATTTGTAATTACAACGAACTCAAAATTTTAAGGCAAAAAAATGCTTGCTTTTTTTTAAGTTAAATCCACTTTTTTTTTTTTACAGTGTATATATATATATATTTTAACATGTTATATTTACAGGCAATTAACAGAAACATAAAATGAGCTGCATAGATGGAAGCACCCAAGTGGTTTGTTAGTTTTCTTGTTAACCTTGAAAGCAGTTTTTGGGGTCACAGTCACAATCCTGCACGTTTCCGAGGACGGACTCGGGCTGTATAACTTTCTTTAATGCTCACCGTGAGTTTTTAGCATTCTTGGAGAGAGACACAGGCCTTGTTGATTTGCAAAGTGGCAAAGGTTACAGAGATGTTTTCTTTAATTGACAACACTGCCGGCCCAGTTATTAATGAGGCCAGTGCAGTGTGTGCAGAAGTATGTGCCCCCACCCCAATTACAGCTCCAGTGTTCTCCTCAAAAGCCTCTCAGCGGGATGATTAAATCTAATCACCAGTCCTTTCCTGCGCCCTCCACGACGAGCTCATTACGACACCGATACGACTGTGAAGATCCAGCATCCCGAGCTGAAGAGCTGAGAGTGTGTGAGCCAATCAGACCAGCGGGCCACATATTACGCCAGACAATTACTGGACTTCTTGAAACGACTAGAAGATAGAGAGAACTAACACTGAAGAGTTCATCAAAGAGAATGTGTCTCCAACTCGAATGTGAACCGCCGGAAGACTCAACATTTCTAATTGATGACAGAATACATGTTTGATGACTAGCTTCCACCGCTCTGACCATCCAAACTCCGTTAATGACTCTCAAGTCCAACAGAAGCCAGTCTCGTGGATTCTCTTGCATATTTCACTATCAGGCGTATCTTATATTTATCACTCACTAATCTGAAACCAGAACGAGTTTTACAGCAGTAATGAGTCAAACATGATTCAGTGTTGCTAAACTTAGTGGAACACAAAACCAACCAATTAATCAATTAATCAAACAAACAAACAAACAAACCAATCAACCCATCCATCCATCCCTCTTTCTATCCATCCATCCATCCATCCCTCTTTCCATCCATCCATCCATCCATCCATCCGCCCATCCATCCATCCATCCATCCATTTATCCATCCATCCGCCCATCCATCCATCCATCCATCCATCCATTTATCCATCCATCCGCCCATCCACCCATCCATCCATCCATCCATCCATCCATCCATCCATCCATCCATCCATCCATCCATCCATCCATCCATCCACCCATCCATCCATCCGCCCATCCGCCCATCCATCCATCCATCCATCCATCCATCCATCCATCCATCCATCCGCCCATCCATCCATCCATCCATCTATCCATCCATCCATCCATCTGCCCATCCATCCATCCATCCATCCATCCATCCATCCATCCATCCATCCATCCATCCATCCATCCATACATACATACATACATACATACATACATCCGCCCATCCATCCATCCATCCATTTATCCATCCATCCGCCCATCCATCCGCCCATCCATCCATCCGCCCATCCATCCATCCGCCCATCCGCCCATCCATCCATCCATCCATCCATCCATCTATCCATCCATCCGCCCATCCATCCGCCCATCCATCCATCCATCCGCCCATCCATCCATCCAGCATCAATCCATCCATCCATCCATCCATGCATCCATCCGCCCATCCATCCATCAATCCATCCAGCATCAATCCATCCATCCATCCATCCGCCCATCCATCCATCCATCCATCCGCCCATCCATCCATCCATCCATCCACCCATCCATCCATCCATCTGCCCATCCATCCATCCATCTATCCGTCTATCATCCATCCTTCCAGCATCCACCCATCCATCCATCCATCCATCAATCCGCCCATCCATCCATCCATCCATCAATCCATCATCTGCCCATCCATGAATTCATCCACCCATCCATCCATCCATCATCCGCCCATCCATCAATTCATCCATCCATCTATATATCTGTCTGTCTGTCTGTCTGTCACAAAATCAATCAATCAATCCCTCTATCTATCTGTCTATCTGTCTGTCTGACTTCATTTGCCATTTTAGATGGATTTTAATAATACAAAAGATAGATGAATGCATGCTTTTGATTTCACTAAAATTAGATATTTTAGTAAAATCAAAAGCATGCATTCATCTATCTTTTGTATCTATCCCTTCAAACTGCCTTTTCACTGTCAAACAGACTGTGTGTGTTATTCTCTGTGTTTAACCCAGAGAGCTTTCTACCTAGGCATCATTTTAAGGCATCAAGCTCTCTGGGTTAAACACAGAGAATAACACACACAGTCTGTTTGACAGTGAAAAGGCTGTTTGAAGAGAAAACCTTTAGTTGTTTAGCTCATCAAGACACCAAAAGATCCAATAAAAAAGGTCAGACAACTAAAATAAGCAACATTTAACTTTTCCGACCCCTAAAATGAGGCCAAGTTGAAGAAACGAAATGAACTAGTAACATACCGACATGATTTTGGAGGAACTATCTCGCTTTCTTACCCAGCATGCTTATATATCACACTTACCCAGCGTGAGCCATCAATCTGAACTATACATCACCTCTGTCACCGCTGCAATGACGACTGACACACGAGTAAATCAACAGAGAAGAGAACAGTAAACACCGGTGTGTATCTAACACGTAAAGAGGCGAGCGTTGTAGTCCGTTCAGAAAAATGACTGTATACCTGCAAAGAGAGAGAGGAACGTTTCTAAAGGGCGACGGAGATAATGATCCGACTCACGGCAATACGGTCTTGTCATTTCTCTGGCTGTGCTCGACTCATGCCTTGTGCCTCGGGCACGGCGTACAGAGGAACTGCGAAAACCAGCCACAAAATCCCCTCGCTCCGAACACGACGGCCTCCAATCCTGATTATTGAGATCGCATCTTCATTTCAACACATTAGACAAGACTCAACCCTTCAGAATGTCCCAGCTCTTTTCCAATGGGGACAAACACTTTTGGGCTCCAAATGCAAAAAGGACAAAATGCATCATTGAATTATTACTAAATCCATCCACAACTTCAGAGCTATGTTGAAGGTCTTCTGAAGTTGCACTTTTGTGATGATTTTTAGTCATTTTTTGGAGCTTGTCCCTGGGGAAAAGAGCATTCTTCTAAAAAATAGTACTTATTATGGAAATAAAATAAAGGAATATTCTTAAGTGCAAACTGAACGCAATGTTTTTGGACACTTAATTGCACGTAAACTGAAATAAAATGAATATGCATTATAGTTTTTACATTTATATTAAATGCAATTTGCTGAACTTTAGAGTTATTTTTTGACCCACTTAAGTACTTTCATAATTACCTTTGAAATATGGCAAATTGCTGAATCTATACTGACAAGGATTTCTATTTACACTAGCATGTCATGTAAATATATTTGTATTTACATATAAAGCTGCAGCTTTAGTTATAATTTAAATTTAATATATACATTTTAAATGTGATATCAGTTACATTTTACTTTACATGTGCTTTAGTACAAGTTTTAAACAAAAGATTATTCAAACAGAATGATATATTTAGCCAAACCTTTCATTTTCGTGCTAATTTTAAGTGTGTTAATAAAGTGTACTGCCCTTTTATTCAATCAATATTATATTATCTGCAAGTATATTAGATTTAGAACAAGTGCACATTAAATACAATTAAGTTTACAAAATGTCTGGCCTCAACTCTTTTCGTGGTATAAAAATAATCTGATCCACAGAAGAAAGAATGTACGACACGGGTATATCTGTGGCAATAGCCAACTATACATTGTATGGGTCAAAATAATCGATTTTTCTTTTATGCCAAAAATCATTAGGATATTACGTAAAGATCATGATCCATGAAGATATTTAGTAAATGTCCTACCGTAAATATATAAAACATGTATTTTTGTGAGTGAATGCAGCACAATCGTGAACATAAATGCACAACTTTAAAGGAGATTTTCTCAAGATTTTTTTGCATCTTCAGATTCCAGATTTTCAATAGTTGTCTCTCGGCCAAATATTGTCATATCCTAACAAACCACACATCAATGGAAAGCTTATTTATTCAGCTTTCAGATGATGTATAAATATCAATTTCAAAAAATTGGACTGTTTTTGTGGTCCATTGTCACATATTTAAGAGCTTCTGCAACAGGTCTGTCTGCATCTCTGAACATGAAGATCTGGCAACCCGTCTGCTTTCAGCACAAGTCTTCTGGCCCGGGGAAGCTGGTGTCTCGAGCTACAGACGCTCGAGGTCAGTGAAGATCTGTGATAAACCCGAACTGACAACCCAGCCAGCTCTGGCGAAAACATCATTAGTCCAGCATGCGTCCACTGACTTTTTGCACCATTCTTAATTTTCCAACAGTCCAAGCGCTGTGTTTCACGCGCCGGTGAACCGCTGACTTCACCGTGAGAATAGCATTACCCTCAGAGGTGCGGAGGAAATACATTAAAGCGACGCAGCGAAGGGGAAAAACACTTCCTCAGAGAGAGCTCAAGCAAACACGATAAGCTTTGCAAGTCACAGCTGGATCTTCTTAAATGTTTCTATTAAACATGAAGGAAGAGTGGAGGAGGAACAGACACATGGACAGATGCTGTAATAACGCTTAATCCTGTCCTCGAGATGGTTGTTGTGGACAAAGATACAAATATTACTGAAAGAAGGATGCAACGCTATTACTAAATGTCAGGAAAGACCCACGGGTGAAAACGTAAGCGCTTAATGTTGTTTATGTGTTTTTTTTAATGTGCTTTAAAACAAGCCATGTTCAAATCCATCAGTCAACACCATCGCTGAGTATTTTCTCCTTGAAACTGCAGACGGTCTTAAAAACACGGTTTGAAACCGCCCCGTTTCTCACCGTCACAAACATGTAACCAATCCCGTTGGCTTTTCTTCAGTGAGAACAAGATCACCTTTAAGAACGGACAGGAAAAATCATGTACATACAGCAATATAGCGGGTGAATGATGTTCATGATGGATGTTATGATGAACTATGCACGTCCTGATTTTGCCGAGTTAGACAAGTTCATGGGTCAACCCCTAAATCTAACCCTATACTCATAAGTTATCCCTAAAATCAGAGAGAAATGAATAATGAAATCAGAAGGACATGAGAGGGAATAACACAGATGTAGAAGCACCTAACCCTGGTTGTAAGCCTAAACTTGACATGAACTGTAAACTTGTCCCTCAAATCTGATTGGTTGATTAGAATGTTGTTCGGGGACTAATTTGCATATTCATGGTTCTACACAGATAGGGTGTAGAGTTACATTCAAGCTATTTTAAAGCATGGAGAAATTATTTTAACAGTTACATTGTTTTTTAAATATGTAATTTTAATGATCAAAAATTAGTTTTAAATGATAAACTTATTGACTGAGGGTGGATTTTAAATAAGGTAAGTAAATTAAAGATTTTTTATTTTTTATAACTTTATAATTAAGTTTTTTCATTAGACACAATTGCCATAAAAATTAAGCACATTTAAACCTAATGACTTTGACTTAAATAAATCAATAAATCAATCAATTGTAGGGAAATGTAAATTGTCATAAAATTACAAATATAAAAATAACAAAATTTAAATAAACTACTAGACAAAAATTTGATGAAATGGAGAGCAAATAGAGACAATTTTTAGCCAATTTTAAAGCACATTTTAAAGCACATTTTAAAGCAATCAAAAGTCATAAATCTCATTAGCTGACAACAGCTGACAGATTTTCATTTCTCGCCAAAGTGATTTTAGGAGAAACATCTGAGACCAGGCTGACACTTAAATGAAGCATGTGACTTTCCCTGGACTCCCACGGCCATCGGGAAGAGCAGGAATCCTCCTGGACTCGCTGAACCGCTGCTGAAGCGCTCCACGAGGAACGCCAGCGTGACTGGGAATACAGAGACACTTTCACACTGTAGGCATACATTATTAACATCATCAGGAAGCTCATTCTAAAGGAACTGCACCACAGTAACAAATAACAGAGTTTTTCTCCCGCCGTCTGTCGTGTCGCGCTCACACTGCAGGATGACTGAGTCAGAGTCAGACACACACACGAGATGGAGAGCCTCCGGGGGTCCAAACACACTCGGTGAATCAGATCTAAAAATACTCGTCATTAATAAGCCCAATCTGATACGCATGAGCCTTCATTTCCCCTCCACCGCTTCTCTGTTAACCCTTAAATGCTTGAATGTTTCGCCAGTCGTTATTACATATTCGGGTCATTAGAGACCCGGATCTATATTCTAACATGATGGCTCTCTAACTGCCGCAACATTATAAAACTATCCTGATATTTAAATAACAATTACAAAAGAGCAAAAATAAAACATATTTAATTACCTTTTTTAACTTGGAAGGATTCAGATTGAGGAGAAGTTTTTGTAACATCATGACTGCCGTCGTCAGATTTAATATGGCTCATATTCGTCATATTCTCAAAATCATCGTTTTTAATGTTTACAAAATCAATATTTTTATCAGTCAGCTACTTCACTCCAGTATACTTGCTTTGCAGTAAATCGCTGAGCAATTTCGAGTTTCCCGGGTCCATTAAGAACCGAAGTATGTATGCGTTTGAGGGTTAAAACAATTAAGGGTTACACAACAAAAATATTTAACTTTGTGTGAGGAACAGCTCAAAATGTAAACTGTTATTTGCAGAAATGTGTCACTTTGCCTTAAACTCTCAAGTTAATGTTCAAGTACGCCACCATATCAATGACTTTAAAGTAATTTAATGTCATTTAAGTCAAGCATGCATCTCGAGGCGCCATGTTTGAGATTGGAGAGTTGGACTGGAGAGGAAGATTTGAAATTAACAAAAAAAAAAATCATACAAATCAATCGTATACGGCTTTAGAAGACACTGAATGATTCGTATGGACTACTGTTATAGAGCTTATTCAGCCCGATCTCATCCCAAGGCGTCATATACTGACGCTTTTGAAATATCGTCTACATCCAACGCACATGGCACCCTTTAGCGTCAATATGAGACGCAGATAGATATGGGCCAGAAGGCGCCTCCTAGCGGTCTAACCCTAACCCTACCCCAGACCTAAACCCAACCATAACCGAACAAAGCTCTGTGCGTCTCATATTGACGCTAAAGGGTGCCATGTGCGTTGGATGTAGACGAAATGTCAAAAGTGTCAGTATATGACGCCTTAGGATGAGAATGCGTTGGCTTATTTGTGAAAGTGTGTTGTGTGGAAAAGAGCAGCGTGAACATTCTGCTGGGTAACTTCTTTTGTCTTCCACGAGAAAAAAAAGTAAAACATAATTTATATTTTAAGCTAAATGTATTTTTTGTGGGGCGAACTTCCCTTTTAAACTATAAATAACCTCGTCCTTTTAAATAAATTGAAATGAAATGGCCCAATTACTGTTTTCTTTCATGTTAAATCAATATTGCAAGCCTTTTCTATTTATGGTAATGAAGTCCCATCACTTCACTGACAGGCAGCAGACGGCAAGCTCTTGTTCCCACAGTCCCGTTCAGCTAATTTTCACAACACCGAGAAGACAGCCTGCCCGGAGAATCTCATTTGCGCTAATACAGTCGTGTTGGATTCGCTGCAGAAAAATGACAGAAAGGGCATCAGCTGTTTTTCAAAAGCAACATCTTTATCTAGATGAGTGCCGGCCCTCCCCGCAGGCTTCCCTTCCCATTCATCCCGTGTTTCCTGAGAGCGCTCTTGACTGATGGCCTGTCAGCGCTGGTTTGTAATTACCCCACATCTACAAGAGTACTTCATTCCAGAAACTCAATGGACTCAATAGGTGAGCTGACGCTAATGAACAAGTGAGAATATTTTGTCATATGCACATCCAGGCAAGCATATTCAAAAAGATGAGACGTGCGACAGCAGCAAATGCAGTCTGGCACTTTAAAGGGCTCAAATTGCATATCGTTATCGACGTGAAGTCCCCTTGTCCTAGACTTCTGAGGGCCCTAGCAAAACTAGCGTTCATAAAAACCCCAAAATGACCCCCGACCCCTTAATCTGTGCTTTCAGTGCCGTTTCACTGTCAACAAACAACAGTGAGTTGAAACGGTCAGTAATAATACTATACAAATTATAATGACCTTAATGACTATAGCCATCACATGTAAAAATAAAACTCTGTATAAGTCATCTTCACTGTATTAATTAAACACACTGATTCTTAAGGTTACTGGGGTTATTCAGTGGAGAGCAGTGAATGATTCTCTCGGTTTCTTTTGTTGTTTGATTAGCATTAAATGACAGGCGGCAGCAGGTTTATTAGGCTGCTGTCACTTTAAGACCAAATGCACAGATCTAATATATGGACACACATTCAATTACTTTCCCAACTATTGTTATTGTTAGACATACCGACTGCGCCAAGACAGGCTTTTTTGACATATTTTTGTGTGTTTTTGTCCGTTTAAGCGCATAACCTAAGCCTGTGTGCTTATATATATATACATCTATAATCCCACTAAATATAAATATTATATAATGCAACAATATTTTTAATAAGAATTTTTATATATACACAAAACAGCTATATACTTTATACATTGAATATAGTTCATATAGTTTTTGTTATTGAATTACACATTTATTTGTATATAGTTTACTTAATTATTAATCTATACTACACTCTAAAAAATGCTGGGTTGTTTTTTAAACCTAATTTTGGGTCAAATATGGACACACCCAAACGTTGGGTTAAAAATTTAATTAAAAAATTTAACCCAACGGCTGGGTTTGTCCATATTTGACCCAAAATTGGGTTTAAAAAACAACCCAGCATGAAGAATGTATAAAGCGATATATAAATAAAGGTAATTTTCAAGCATTTTTAATGCATCAAAAGGTCAAAGTTGGTAGTTTAAATGAAAATAATAATAATAAATAACCAAACACCTGCATTGCTATTTTATGTCCATATACGTTGTCATGTGTGTATCTTATGCAGCTTCACCTGTATTGCCCAAAATTTTTTTCCATTAAAGGGACGAATAAAGTATTAAGTATTAAGTTGCTCAAACAGCAGAGCGCTGGCAACGCCAAGGTCATGGGTTCAAATCCCAGGGAAAGCAAGAACTGATAAGAATGTAAATGTGTAGCTTGAAATGCAATGTAAGTCACTCTGGATAAAAGCGTCTGCCAAATGGATACATGTAAGTATCAGTGCATGTGTCAAGCTATGCAAATGGTTGGAAGTAGTAATATCTAACATTCAATCTCAGGTGAAAAACACGTACTGTAAAATGCATTATATTTTTCACCTGGGATTTAACAAACTTAAAGGGATAGTTCAAATGTAACATGACACTCTGCATTCAGTTCAGTGTTTGAGTGACAGCTGGCTTGTCATCCGTCGGTCTTCAGCAGAACAGGGCTTAAACCAGGCTTGACAATCAGAGCGACCGCCGGTCTCCCAAACACAAGGTCTCCAGACCGACCGTGTCCCTGCAGCGGACAGACTCACTTCTAGCACTAACAAGAATCAATGAAAGCAAAGCCCCATGGGAAGGCCGGCGCTGAGCCCAAACTCTTCTGTCGATTGTAATTCAGCCGGTGGAATGCCAGAATTACAGAAGAAATCACAGCGCGCCAGAATGCATCTCGATGAGCAATATTACAGCACGCGTGCATCCGACCAGGTGTTCGACTGCCAATCACGGGACAAAAGAGCCGTTCGGCTGCAGAACACACTGTCACGGCTCTTCTGATGTTAACAATGGCGGCCGACTGAGAGGTCTGACACTACAACCGCCACTTACTCGCTTTGAGAGGGTCTTGATTCGTGTGTCAATTGGATATTGCCTCTGGTGGAAGCCAAACCTGTCGTTTAAACGGCGAGAGAGATCCGGAGCAGAGGTTCGGGAAACAGGGAGGTAGTTTCCAACACAACTAACATACAATCATCCAGACGGCGTTCGAGAAAATTACTGTTAGAGCTGTTTGCTAAGTGAAACTTTTTTCTTTCTTTTTTATTGCTTGAACAACAATTACAGAACAGGAACAAATAAAAGAGTTAAGGATACAAAAATATAAGATACAAAAAAAAAATAGACCAAACAAACAGTAAAAGGCTTTGACGATTCACAAAATCTTAAATGTTTTCAATAAATGAATGGTTTTTAACAGCTTTTTTGTTTGCTAAGTGAAACTGTGAGGCTTGTTTAGGACAGGCATGCTATCATATGATTTATGCCTGTCCTACTTACATAAAAAAAATGTAAGTTAACACACAACTGCATATCAACAAGATAAAATCACTTTATTGAGCTTGCTAAAAAGAATTGTAACCAATTTATAGATACAGCTTTATAATATAGTTAAAATTTTATTTTCATGCATATATAAATATATATATACAGTATGTGTGTGTGTATGTATATATAAACGCAGACACAAACACACACACATATTATATAAACACAAACTGCGATGCGATTAATCACGATTAATCAATTTGACAGCACTTACCAATACTATATTTTCTAATTAATAATGATATATTGTGTAATTATAAATGAATGTATGTAAATTATTACCTTTACTATCACATATATGCACTATATTGTTGTATTTTGAACCGTGGTAAAAATACTATTCTCTAATTACATTATGTATTTACATTGTATGAATAACAGCTGTGAGTTGGCTTGTTTGCATATATGAATAATTATAGTAATTGAATATTCGGAAGAACTTTGCTGAAGAAAAAGCTTGTTTCGTAGTGTGTAAATGTGAAGAATATATTGCATGTGTGGTATCAGCTTTACACAGGGATCTTTAGATCCACTCTTGCAGTGTGTTCACATATGGCAGGACTGAGATGCGTTTGCTTTGCTGCACACAGAGGAACGGTTAGAGCGAGCCGAGGCAGATGTCTGGGTGAAACCACGGAAAACCGACTCAATCAGCCACACTCTTACGGGAAACCAGGAACATGTGGAAATACGAGGGCCTAATTAGCCAATTTCCTTCATGAAATTACGCATCTGCGATGGGTGATTGGACCACCATGTCAATCTGAGACCTTGATCCAAGGCTAATTGCGTATCCCTGAAAAACCCACCCAGGGACACCATTGAAGTTAATCTGACAAGATTCACCCTTCTGACTGCGAGACGGTAATACCCTCAGAGCCAAACACGGCCGGTGCTGTTTTACAGATACTGCAGCCTCTGAGCCATGCATACGAGACGCATTATTACAAAAAACATCATAAAACTGACAATATTCCTAAAATATGAAGGCTATTCGGAATGCAATTCTAGAACAATGCTTACAGTTTGCAGAATGTACATAGAGTTATGATGAGAACAGTGTGATATTACATTACAGTCATGACTTCTAGCATATAATATCATTGTATGTTATCATTGTATGTATGCATGCATATGTGTATATATATATAGTCATATTCATTTTCAAATGACTTAGGCAATTATTTTAGGAAGGTGACGATATATATATACGTGACACTGGATCACAAAACCAGTCTGGAGTCGCACGGGTATATCTGTGGCAATAGCTAACAATACATTTTATGGGTCAAAATTATCCATTTTTCTTTTATACTAAAAATCATGAGAATATTAAGTAAAGATCATGTTCCATGAAGATATTTAGTAAATTTCCTACCATAAATATATAAAACATGTGTTTTTGTGAGTGAATGCAGCACAATCGTGAACATAAATGCACAACTTTAAAGGAGATTTTCTCAATCTTTCCATTTTTTTGCACCTCAGATTCCAGATTTTCAATAGTTGTGTCTCGACCAAATATTGTTGTATCCTAACTAGAAATCTAGAAAACTTATTTATTCAGCTTTCATATGATGTATAATCTCAATTTCAAAAAATATACCCATGTGACTGGTTTTGTGGTCCAGGGTCACATATATAATTTAAAGCATATATATATATATATATATATATATATATATATATATATATATATATATCGTAAATTATATCAGTCATCATAGTGCAAATATTGGTACTGGCCATTAAAAAATGAGAGCGACCGAGAGACAGAGAAAGACAGAATATTAAGGCAGGCCTAAACCCTGCATAAATGCACATCCCGAGGCTGAATAATAATTTTTCCCTGTGTGAGAAATGGGAGGCTGGGGGATGATGAAACTTTTAAATCCATGGTTTTATGGTGTTTTGTGGTGTTGGTGAATAAATTACGTGTCAAGCACAGACACGGCCACAATCGCTTCATTTGAAAAATTGAGAAAGAAAGGAAAAACCACACCGACATTTGTGTTTGCATTCTCTCTCTCTCTCTATCTCTCTCTCTCTCTCTCTCTCTCTCTCTCTCTCTCTCTCTCTCTCTCTCTCTCTCTCTCTCTCTCTCTCTCTCACACACACACACACACACACACACACACACACACACACACACACACACACACACACACACACACACACACACGTTTTCCTCAAAGCCAAAATACATTTAAAATGGACTTTTTGCTTTATTCTTAGATATTCACACTGGAATTGTGCATGTTATTCAAAATAATTTAATATTCGGCTCAGGTCACCTGTGTCACACACTGCATTGTTACTGATAATCAAATTAAGTCCTGCCCCACTTTTCTTTTTTCTTTTTTTGCATTGAATATCTTTCAATGGAAATACTTCTCACTAAAAACTGGCTTTTGAATGCATTGTTAAGTCAACTTCAGAGTGGCATGATCTGGATCACAACATATGTAAATCTGATTATAAAAAGCATGTAATTCACTCGATGTTTGACCGAGCAGTGGCAGACGTCAGGACAGCTTGTGTCATGACAGAACGTCTCTGAAGACTTAAAAGAGTGAAGGGGGTCAAAGATTACATCAAAGTCAACAAAACTCCTGACGGGAACCGCGGGACAGCGTCTATCCCTGCGGGCCACCGCTCTCGACCTCGAGCGGGGAAACGGTCCTGAGACCAGAACTGTGGCGGCAGTAAACATGTTAAATGTTTTAAACATTAAATATAGTAAAAAAAATATATGAAATACAGAAATATTCTCAGTTTGTGATGCAGTCTTTTTGCAGGATACACTAAAAAAGTGTGTCAAGTCAAATCAAAGTCATTTACAGTCATTTATAATAATACACATTATTTTAAAGAAACTCTATAGAAAATCGTAATTTCAATATTAATGAAATATCAACATAAAAAACTGACTAAATTCGCATTCCTGGTTTCCATCGGTCATGTGAAACAATCCTGAGCACTCATCAAAGTTACTCTGAACCATTTATTTTTATCAAGCCCTTGTATGTTTTCCAACTCCTCCCATCACGTTTCACTATCCAATCATATTCCAGTTGATCAGTTAAGCCCCACCCACTTTCTTACTTGTAAATGCATCACATTATGTAGATAAAATGGGTCGAAAACTCATTTCATGTTGATTCTACATCACTATAGTTGTCGTTTAACATCTATATAAGAGAGAAAAATAATTCATATCTAATTAAACATTTCTTTTTAGCTGATGACATCGTATTTTTCAACCCCTCCCATCTCTTTTCACCATCCAATCAAATACAAGTCCCACCCACTTTCTCTCATTGAATATTCTGTTGTACTTGTAAATGCATCCCATTATGTTTATGTAAAATAGGTTTGCAAACTCATTTCATGTTGATTGTAAATTACTATAGCTGTCGAAGTAAAATTATTCATATTTATAGAATGCACAGAGAAATGATAAAAGACAAAGTGAAAGTAGTTGGCGAGAGGGAAAAGATGCAATGTAAGACAATAATCTATTTATATTATAATAATCTATTTATAATAATTAATGCAAGTTTTTGTATAAACCTTTTATATATTGGAAAGTTTCATATCCATAAATGTAAATATATGAAAAGTAAACCCCACTTTAGCTTTACTTAAGATGTTTTTAAATACAATTTCTACTTCTGTTAACAAGAAAGCAATGAAAACATCCAGAATTTGTGCCTTGTTTAATATTTTCCCTTAATATGTTTTTTTATTTTTTTGTGCCCTCTTCTTTTTTCTTCTCCTCTCTTTTTCTTTTTCAAGACTATTTTTGAATACATTTAAATTTCCTTCACATTTCCTCTTTTAATGTATACTGAATCATAATTTATTTTTTGTTTTGAAGATTGTTTATATTTCTTGTATGTATCTAAATGTTCTGTTTGTTAATATTGCAAAAAAAATAAAATAATAAAAGATGCAATGTAACACACACACACACAACCACACACACACACACACACACACACACACACACACACAACCACACACACACACACACACACACACACACACACACACCGCTGTAATTGTCAGCTAATCAGCACTGGCGGACAGTGACATCTATCACACAGCTGGCCAGAGCTTGATTCATTATCAGCCACCAGCTGCCGCTTCAGAGAAACTCTGGGATCGGCTCATCCGGCCTGGCAGGTGGGAAGCTTCGGGAGCGTTTGTCTTTCCTAAACAGTAAAGTTGTCCGAGCTCGTTAAGGAGCACAGAGTCGGCTTGCGCCGGGATCAATGGCTGTAGTCAATCTGCAGACATTGATGAAAGCTATGAGTATGGATGTTCTGCTACCTCCGCCTAATCGTACAGCCAATGCGCTCCGACAGCTCGACTTTCAGCCGGTCACTTTAATTGAAATGACAAATCCCAGTCTGAGCAGTGAGTGTGCATATCAGCGTCTGAAACCAGCATAACAGACCCGCTGAAAACACTTTTCCACAGCATGTGACGCTGGACTTCTCTTAAAATAAAGTGTCTTCGTCTCGGCATTCATGAGTTCTGGAGGCTTTTCCATTTAGAAGTACTTCTACGCGCTTGTGTTTCTCCACATAATAACGGCAGTATTGGTTTTGCAATTTATTTCAGCCGTGACACTCCTGACCTCCCTCTAAAGATGTTTCCTGCAAGGCTTAAAGTAAAAATAAAAGCAAGTGAAGCGGAAATTTGCAGATGATAAAAGCTCTGTCAGGAAGTCGAGGCAGATGTTCCCACACATATTCGGCTCTATTGTCAATAAGGGAATTAAAACTGCCTGTGAGTTATTCATCTTCATGTTCTTGAATCAGAAAAGTTTAATGGATACGTTGAAACCTGATTTAAAAAACAAAAAAAAACATGTATTTGATTGTTAATGCGAGAAGGTTTAACACATTGGTTCCCACAAAATGAGCACTAGGAAGAACAATATTTAATCATTTTCATATGCATATCAATCATTCAATGTAAAGAGTTTACGGGCATTTCCTTCAACCCTCAAGCACAACACAACAATGCAAAATACAGGTAAAATACCCGTGAAAAATCAATATGGAAAATTCCTTCATATTTAACACTGGGCCATAATTGTATGGAGTGTATGGACGAATGTAAAGTAATATCCAGTGATATTTACATATTTATTAAGATATGTACTGTATATAAAATAAAATAAATATGCTACATAAATTAAAAAAATTACAAATATTTCATGAATATTTTTCTGTGATTGAACAGATTCCAAATCTAATGACATTTTGGTCACTAAGTTTAAATCAGAGACACTCGTGAGTCATCAGGAATTGCTAAAAGACTAAAAACACTATTTTTAGGAAACTTCACATCATTTACTACATTTAAAGGGGTGGTTGATCATGATTTCAGTTACACACAACTGTAGTTAGTGTGTAATGTTGCTGTTTGAGGATAAACAACATCTGCAAAGTTACAACGCTCAACGTTCAAAGCAAAGGGAGATATTTGCTTTTAAAGAAATAGTTTTTTAAGGACTACAACAAACAGCTGGTAAAGACTACACGACATTCTTCCCGGGTTAGTGACATCACCAACCCTAAAATTTACATAAACCCCGCCCCCGAAACACGATTTATAGATTATCAAGACAGAATATGCTAATCAATGACTAGAAGATAACTACACAAAAGCTTCATAAACTCACCAACTAACCATTCAGAAATGTTGTCACTTCTTCTTGAGTCTCTCCATTATTGTCTGACTTCGGTTTGAACATAAACATTGAAATTTTCAGTGCATGTGTGTGTGTGTGTGTGTGTGAGGTAAAAGGACACGAGCTCTAGAAGCTCCGCCCCCTGTGCCGGGAGCAGCAGCTCATTTGCATTTAAAGGGACAGACACAAAAACGGTGCGTTTTTGCTCACCCTCAAAAAGTGACAACTTTAACATGCTATATAAAAATATCTGTGTTTTGAGCTAAAACTTCACACACACACTCTGGGGACATCAGAGACTTATTTTACATCTTGTGAAAAGAGCATTATACCACCCCTTTAATACTTTGTCCTTCGTGTGAAAGTGTTAACTGGAAACATAAGCAGCGTTTGATGTCCTGTGGTTGTGTCTAACACTGTTAAAGATCTTGATATGAGTGACAGTACCTAGAGAACATTTATGATATCCAGTCATATGTTCCCTAATTGTGCTTTAGTTGTTTAGTAGGGAAATAGTGAAAATACCTAAACCAAACCATGTGATTGGAGGATATCATCCCATCCGAGTTGTTCCAACTTTCTGATTGGCTGACTGTTAGATTTAATCTTGTCTTCGTTTGCATTTAAATGAGTTTTCTCCATTTGCTTTGTTTTAGCCCTGATGAAGGCCCGTGTGCCGAAACAAACACATTGGCAAAATGAAGAATAGATTACTTCCAGCTTCATATTCTGATTCATTCATTTCTCCACTCCACATGTGCTGCTGGTTTTGCATTTGTGATCATCATATAAACCAAATTGCAAACATTGTAAATGTTAAATCTCTTTGAAAATAAAATTCTATGCACTTCAGAAAAAAATGTATTGATAATTTTTAAAAAGCACATAATAAAAAAGCAAAATTACTAAAGGTACTAAGTATTGTTTTCTTTTTTTTAAATGATAAAAATTAAGTGAGTTTACTTAAAAACAAAAACAAAACCATTGGTAGATATTTGTTTGTCTCTTAATGTTTTGTCTCTAATGTAATTTTGCTTCTAAAGTAAGAATATTTAGATATTTTAGTGCGGAACAAAACAAAAACACTTTTCAGTAGCTTTCAGAAACCCTTGTTATTAGCGCCACCGGTGGCCGTTAAGTGAACTGCAGCCAGAAACGTATTGCTCGTGTTTGCAAGGTCAAGGTCAATTTTATTTCTTTAAACAACACGAATGTTGACCAAAGTGCTTCACAGTTACATCACAAAAACACATACATTAGAGACAAAGCATATAAAAAAATTATAATAATCATTTAAACCAAAAACATATATAAAAAGATTTAAAACCAAACAACACTTTATATCGACTTTATCGACTTTTAAACTGCAACCATATAGTATTTCAAAAATGCATACAACATTTAAACGTGTTGTTTTAACCCTCTGGGGACCAAGGTGTTTTTGGGGTCCTTGAGATGTTTTGACATGCCCTGATATTTGTATTTTTTTCAGTTGCTTATAAACATATTAATGGCAAAGGTGTAATCACACTCTATTTATGCACACAACAATGACAGCGGTGAGAAAACAGCAGTTCAGAAAGCTTCTGATCGTAGCGAAGTGGAAATGTTTGCACCGGTTCTGGCATTCACCGTCATTATGTCGACAGATGAGGTATTAAAATGTTATGATAGTATATTTGAGATTATATAGACTATAGATCTGGTAATGTAAGACTATAATGTGAATTAATCCCTTTTATTTGCATGACACATTGTCATTACAGTACAGAATGGCTCTTTCAACATTATTCCTGAACATTGTATAAGCATTAATTTCATGTGTCATAAAACAGAAGAGAGACTGTAAACGTCACATCCTCTTGATTCAGTATTCACATAAAAATCAGCCCGCAGACTCTCATAGACAGCCTAGGAAAGGTCTCGTTTGTTAAGTTTTGTTACAAGCTGTTCACACATTGGCAATAAAAAACCAATTAATACATGAAAATTCGTACATATGGCCTGTATAAAGAGGCACTACATAACTTCTCTATGAATTCTACTCTCTACAGATCTAACTGCATCAAAATGTCACCATGTATAATGTTAGAAACACTATATGGGTTTTGCTGTGCGGTTTGCTCCATCTGTTCACCAGTGGCATTCACAGGACATCACTTGGCAGCCGTCTGTGCGGGTCACGACCCCGGAGTAACAGAAGCCTGTGTTTAATCTATAGACAGAGTTTGGCTTCCTAGGAATGTAATGGCTTCATTAGGCCCTTTAAACAGAGAAGACAGGCTTTTCCCTCCTCAAGTCCTGTGGGAATGCACTGGACCTCTGCGTTCAGCTCAGGTGGTTACCGAGGATGGCCAGTTTAGATGTGAGCAAAGGAAACTGTGCACATACATGTACTGTAGAGTTTTTGAATATATATATATTGTTAAATCAAGATACAATTGATTGAGAAGCAAAATTCGTTCATGCATTTACATTTATGCATTTGGCAGATGCTTTTATCCAATGCAACTTACATTGCATTTCAAGGTAGATTACTTTCTGTGGGAATCGAACCCATGACGTTGGCGTTGCAAGCACCAGCGCTCTGCTGTTTGAGCAACAGGAAAGCTCATGCCTAAAACACTAACAGATATCTACAAATTGACCCCTTTTCATTTTCTTGTTTTAAGTATAAAATCACTTAATTTTGATAGAAAACAAGTATACTTACTTATTGCAGAAGTGAAAGCAGCTAAAAAAAAGCTTAAAAAGTTACTAAAGGTTTAAGTTTGCTGTAAAGCAAACAAAAAAAACAAAAAAAATTATACAAAACAACTTTTACAAAAAAGATTTGGACTGTAAAATTGCTTGAAAATGTGTATCCAAGTTGTGTTCCAAATTTAAAGTTGATATCACAAACATTTAGCTTGCTAAAAGGAGTTAAAGTACCGTTTTCATGATAACTCAGTTTTATGCATTTTGAGAGTTTAAGCTTTCAAATGATACCTAATTTATGATTACTAAAAATATGTGACAGGAAAAAGGTCAATAAATTGCTAATTCTCCCGATCCGGGACACTGGCAGGTGACAGGCTATGAATGTTTGGATATTTGTAACACAAGATACTGAGTGAAAATCCTCTTTTGCCGTGCATGTCTGGGACCTGAAGTGCTGAAGCCCAGCTGCTGAAGTGACCATTTCACATAGCTTTTCCGAAACTACAGGGAAATCCCATGACAGGCATTAATGCAATTATCTATGGCCCATTGGCATGGTAATTAAGGCTAATGTCTATTAGCATCTATTGCTACTTGCTCCTCAGAGAACTGTGCTCACTAACCTCGTCCTGGCAGCTGCCTTGATGCTATTAACATGAATTTACACATATAAAAGACTTTTAAGAATCTTAGTCTCCTACCAGTATGGAGCTATTAGCATGTAGACAAAAATAGACAACTTTTATGTATAAGCACACCAAATGATTTTGCGTTGCCTGAAGCTGTGCTCCAATTTCAAAGAGAAATTTAACCTAAAAGCGCATTACTTTTTCCCAGAAACAGATGAACGACATGTGTGGCGACATTTTATTGCAATGGTTGTGTATCTCAGCAGTTTGCATTTGAGAATAATGTACTACCTACACTAAACCCTACACTAAACCTAACATATAAGCAAATGTGAAGTAAAGATGCATTTACCATGCCATTTTAGCTTGCTTCAAGTCTTTGTGGTCTTGTATCGTTACTCACGTGTACTTTCCCCTGTACCAGGTGAGCTACAGAGCAAGTTTACTACAGTACATCTGAAAAGACATACTGTACATACAGCATGTCAAAATGTGTACACATCATGAACTACGGTAAAAGTGTCATTGCATAGTATTGCACAAGAAACAGCGCAGAAATAAGTCATTATTAATCAATAATCTGCCCCATGATAATAGTTTGTGTGAAAAGGAATAAAAACTGCAGTGAATCGTATTGGAATTCCAATGGAATGTTCGTAGAGACAGTTGATACATTGATGGAACACACATGAGAGTTCTTGAGTTCTTAAAAAAACACTATATGACTAAGAAATGTTTCCCTCTGGGGAAATAAAACGGTGTTAGTGTGATGGGAAACTGTACACGGCGTGTTGTCACAGAGAAGTCCGCATAGCGAGAGTCATCTTTACAAGAACAAATGCAGTGAGACAGGGTACTTTACACAATTATGGATACCTCTCAACAGTCACACGTAATACAAGCTAATCCAGCGTAGTTCTTGCCCAACCATGGGATGGCTAATATAAATCGATGTTACAAACACAATGACAGTCTAGGTTGAGTTGCTGAAAATCCAGTCATTACATCACTATTGATCATAGACCTTTTTTGCCCGCTGCAATGTTGGATGAAAAGACTGTTTGTTTTAAGATAATCTAGTTGCTCTGCAGGTTAGCGAAGATGGTAAGGTTCAAGACCCCTATAAAACCATTAAACTAGATGAGTTTTCACCACTATAGCTCAATGCATCAACGCATACACACACCACCCAGTAGGTCATGACATCTGTTCACTCTCGGACAGCGAATACAAGCGTGCACATAAAAGAAATGGTCCTTAATTAAACTCAAAGTTTGTAGAATAAACTGCGGGTTAACGTTTATAGCCTCAAAAGGGCAACTGCTATCTGATGCACGGTGATCTCCTGAAGTAGTGACAAGCAACGAGGAAGATCTCAATCGTCTCGGCCATTAGCGGAAACTACAATGAGGGCATCACTGTTGCAAAGCTATCGACTTTTCATTCGCTTGCTGTATGACATTCATTTAGCGGCTAATTGCATGCTTGTTCAATTCTTTTCTCTCCGTTTTAATCCACCGCTGAGTTCATTGAGTTCAGTCCAGTGACAATAAAAGCCATTCTTTTAGTTTTGGAAACGTTTTCTTAATAAAATCATGCTTAACTATTTATCTCGCAGTATTAATGAGTCTACTATAGCCTACTAGTTTTGTGTTTATTATGGTTTTACTACAAAACTAATAGTTCAATTATGTAGTTACTTTGGTTTCATTGCAAGTGCTGTAGTAAAACGTCTCGGTTACGGATGTAACCCTCGTTCCCTGAGTAGGGAACGGAGACGTTACGTCGAAATGACGACGAATGGGGTTCGCTTAGAAGCCTATCCTCTTCGAATATTAATAAAACGAGCCAATGGCAAGCAAATGCCATGGGTCTGCTGAATTTGCATAGCGTAACTCCGCCCCACAGTGTGGGTATATAAGGAAGTGAGCCGGCAACATGCAGATATGTTTCTTCGCTGAAGGAGCCAAGCTGAACTCAGGCTGTTCCAGCGGTACAGCGGAAGTGGCAGGAAGACGTAACGTCTCCGTTCCCTACTCAGGGAACGAGGGTTACATCCGTAACCGAGACGTTCCCTTTCGTAGTCACTTCGAGTTACGTCGAAATGACGACGAATGGGGTTCCCAGTCCAATCACGCCACCTCGGCTGTCTTCCAGTGCCCTGCGTAAGTCTGAGCTCCCTGTCGTGAGACTAGCACGGACGAAGGACTCCTACTTAACACAGGAATACCAAGGTACACTGGGAAGCATATCACAGTGGAAATATGCAATCAGTGCCCGCCCGAAGGGGGGGGACTTAAGAAAACACATATGACCCGGAGGGGGGTGCATACGGATAACACTGGGGTGTCCAGCCCGTAGGGTGGAGTATTTCAACCCCAGGGGTGGCAGACTGGCTTGCCAAGGGAAAGACACATGCTCGAAGGAGGCTTACAGTGGAAATACACACGTGGGGGTCGCCCAGCGGGGGAACCATGCACATGGTGGCACCTAGCCAACGCGAAAGCTGCCGGAGGCATAACTCTGGCGTTGACGTCAACAGCGCTGGAGGAACTCAGGGCTTATCAGGCTCACCTGAGGAGAATATCGCACGTATCCAGTCCGTGGAGTGGAATGGCGAGCAAGCGAAGACACCTGAGCGGGTCCTAGCACCGGCTGGTTGAAGCGAGTACTCGGGAGGACACTGGCTCCACTCGGAGATTGTAGAATCTGGCGAATGTGTTGGGTGTCGCCCAGCCTGCAGCTCTGCAGATGTCTGTTAGCGAGGCGCCATGCGCTAGAGCCCAAGAGGAGGCCACACTCCGGGTGGAGTGGGCCGTCACACCAAGGGGGCACGGTCGACCTTGCTGCTGGTAAGCCAAAGCAATGGCGTCCACTATCCAGTGAGACAACCTTTGCTTGGAGAGAGCCCTTCCCTTCAGCTTCCCACCATAACAGACAAAGAGCTGGTCTGAGGTCCTGAAACATTGCGTTCTGTCTACGTAAGCACGGAGGGCGCGTACTGGACAGAGCAATGCCAAGGCTGGGTCTGCCTCCTCCAGGGGCAGCGCTTGCAGGTTCACCACCTGGTCCCGGAAGGGAGTGGTGGGAACCTTGGGCACATATCCAGGCCGGGGTCTCAGGATCACGTGAGAAAAGGCCGGCCCGAATTCCAGGCACGCTTCGTCTACAGAAAATGCGTGCAGGTCCCCTACCCTCTTGATGGAGGCCAGAGCAACCAGGAGCGCTGTCTTAATTGACAGGAACTTAAGCTCCACTGATTGCAGAGGCTCAAAGGGAGCACTCTGCAGGGCAGTTAGTACCACTGAGAGGTCCCAAGAGGGAACGAGAGGAGGGCGAGGAGGCTGTAGTCTCCTCGCTCCTCTCAGGAACCTGATGACCAGGTCGTGCTTTCCCACGGACTTACCATCAACTGCGTCGTGATGTGCGGCGATAGCGGCAACATATACTTTCAGGGTGGAGGGAGACAGCCTTCGCTCCAACCCATCCTGCAGGAAGGAAAGCACGACACTGATCGGGCATGATCTGGGGTCTTCTGAGTGAGAAGAGCACCAAGAGACGAAGAGGTTCCACTTCAACGCGTAGGCATGTCTAGTGGACGACGCTCTAGCGGAAGTGATGGTAGCCACCACCGCTGGTGGTAGGGTACTCAAACCTGCCTCGTCCCGTCCAGGAGCCACACGTGGAGGTTCCAGAGATCGGGACGAGGGTGCCAAAGGGTGCCCCGTCCCTGAGAAAGGAGGTCCTTCCTCAGAGGAATTGGCCAGGGAGGTGCTGTCGCGAGGAGTACAAGTTCGGAGAACCAGGTTCGGGTGGGCCAGTGCGGCGCAACCAATATGACCTGCTCCTCGTCCTCCCTGATCTTGCACAGGGTCTGTGCAAGAAGGCTCACTGGGGGAAACGCATATTTGCGGAGGCCCCGGGGCCAGCTGTGCGCCAGAGCGTCCGTGCCGAGCGTGCCCTCGGTCAGGGAGTAAAACTGGGCGCAGTGGGACGAGTCGTGGGAGGCAAACAGGTCTACCTGTGCGTCCCCGAACTGATCCCAAATCAGCTGGACCGCCTGGGGATGGAGTCTCCATTCTCCAGGAAGAGGCTGAAGCCGTGAGAGCTCGTCGGCTGCACAGTTCAGGTCTCCCGGAATATAAATGGCTCGAAGCGACCTCAGATGCTTCTGACTCCATAAGAGGAGGTGGCGGGCGAGTTGCGACATACGGCGGGAGCGTAGACCACCTTGTCGGTTGATGTACGCTACTGTCGCGGTATTGTCTGATCGGACTAGTACGTGCTGGTTCTTGAGCAGCGCCCGGAAGCGGTGCAGAGCGAGACGTACTGCCAGCAACTCGAGGCAATTGACATGCCATAGGCGGTGGGGTCCTGTCCAGGAGCCCGCGGCAGCATGTCCATTGCACATGGCACCCCAGCCCGTGGAGGAGGCATCCGTTGACACAACAACATGCCTGGAAACTCGTTCTAAGGGCACTCCGGCCCGTAGAAAGCTGAGGTTCGTCCACGGGGAGAAGGTCTGACGGCAGGTCGGAGTAACTGGTACTCGGAGCTTGCCCTGGTGCCATGCCCACCTCGGGACTCGATCGTGAAGCCAGTGCTGAAGCGGTCTCATATGAAGCAATCCGAGCGGCGTTACCGCGGCTGCAGATGCCATATGCCCCAGGAGCCTCTGAAAAAGTTTCAGTGGAACCGCACTCTTGCTCTGGATTTGTCTCAGGCAAGTCAGCAGTGACTGCGCGCGCTCGCTCGTAAGCTGCGCGCACATGGCGACCGAGTCGATTTCCATACCGAGAAAAGAGATCCTCTGCACGGGGCAAAGTTTGCTCTTCTCCCAGTTGACCCGAAGGCCCAGACGGACTAGGTGCCGGAGCACTAGGTCCCTGTGTTCGCAAACCTGGTCCCGAGAGTGAGCTAGGATTAGCCAGTCGTCGAGATAATTCAGGATGCGAACCCCGTGTTGCCGTAGCGGCACAAGGGCTGCCTCGACGACCTTCGTGAAGACGCGAGGAGACAGGGCCAGCCCGAATGGGAGGACCGCGTACTGGTATGCCTGCCCCTCGAAAGCAAACCGTAGAAACGGCCTGTGTCGAGGAAGAATGGAGACATGAAAGTAGGCGTCCTTCAGGTCGATCGCTGCAAACCAATCCTGTGGCTGCACACATTCGAAAATGCGCTTGGCCGTGAGCATCTTGAACGGAAGCCTGTGAAGGGAACGGTTCAAGACGCGCAGATCCAGGATTGGTCGTAACCCACCGGTTTTCTTGGGGACAATGAAGTAGGGGCTGTAGAAGCCGGACCTCATTGCGGCTGGAGGGACAGTCTCGATCGCACCCTTCGCCAGCAGGGTGGCGACCTCCGCTCTCATGACAGGGGCATTGCCACCGACCATAGTGAAGCGGACTCCCCTGAAGCGGGGAGGAGACCGCGCGAACTGAATCGCATAGCCGAGCCTGATGGTCCGCGCGAGCCAGCGGGACAGGTTGGGAAGCTCTAACCAGGCTCCCAAGGACTGTGCCAGCGGGGTCATGCGGACGACAGACGTCCCCGCGGGGGTGCAGCGAAGCGGAATGACCGGCCCGGACGTGGGTGGCATAGCGGCCCGGTGTGGGGGCACGGTCATTAGCCGCGTCCTGCCAGAGGGAGCCAGGGAAGGACCAGCGTTCCACGGGGGCGTGCTCTGGCAGGGGTCTGGCGACAGAAGGGGATGAGAGCGGCGGGGCCCGTGGGCGGCGCGCACTGTCATTCCCTTCTGGGGGCTCAGAGATGGGGATATCAGTTCTTTCTTTAACCACATTAGGGTGCTGCCCACCCGTGGGTGAGCAGCGGGGAGTGGAGAACAAAGGATTCTCCCCCGGCCCTCCACCGGGGGAAGGAGTGGTCCTGCTACCATCTCCTGAGAAGAACTGATGGCCATCTCTGAGCAGCCCGTCTCAGGAGCGCCGCTTGGCCTGGCGTTTAGCGGGGCGCGGGGCTGGAGAGGGCTGGGGCGCCTGCCTGCGGCGTCCTCCACGACGCGGCCCGGGTGAAGGCTGCTGCTGGGGCCGTGCGGGAGGGGCGGGAGCCGCGGGAGGGCGCCCTCGGCGGCGAGCAGGCTGAGGCGTCTGAACCGACGGCTGGGTGGAGGCAGCAGCGGGCCGTCGGGGCAGAATATGACGAATAGCCTCAGTCTGCTTCTGGGCGGTTGAAAACTGTTGGGCAAAATCTTCAACCGCTCCGCCGAAGAGGCCAGCCTGGGATATGGGGGCGTCAAGCAGACGAGTCCGCTCAGCGTCCCTCATATCGGCCAGGTTGAGCCAGAGGTGTCTCTCCTGGACCACACTAGTGGACATCACCTGGCCCAGGGAGCGTGCGGTCACTTTCGTCGCCCGGAGAGCGAGGTCAGTGGCGGCACGCAGCTCATTGAAGAGCCCTGGGTCAGTCCTCCCCTCGTGCATGTCCCTGAGCATCTGGGCCTGGTAGACCTGCAGAGTGGCCATGGCATGCAATGAGGCGGCTGCCTGCCCCGCAGCTCTATAGGTCTTCGCCACCAGGGTCGACGAAAACCTACAGGCCTTGGAGGGGTGCTTAGGATCACCACGGGAAGAAGCACTCTGTGGACACAGTTGCATCGCAACAGAGCGTTCAACCATAGGCACCCCAGTGTACCCGTAAACAGCCGCCTGATCGAGAGGAGGAAAGGCGGAGGAGGTCGCCGAGCGATCACGGGAAGACAAGGGTGTCTTCCAGGACCTCGAGACCTCCTCATGCACATCCGGGAAGAAAGGCATTGGGGTTGGACGCCGACGTGAATCGGCGGCCGCGCCCAAAAACCAATCGTCCAGACGCGAGCGCTCGGGGCAGGGTGGCGGATTGCACTCTAACCCGATGCTCGCGGCTGCCCGGGAAAGCATGGCCGTCAGCTCGGGATCAGGATCGGGCAATGCTGACGCGCCCGGAGGCGGCAGCACAGCCGACCCCTCATCTCCCGAGGACTCCTGCCCACCTTGTGATGCTGTGATCGACATAGCATCGTCATTAGGAGCGCCAGACGGCGCACTCGGTCCGCCGCCGACCGTTGGCCGGGACTGATCGAGCGCATCATCTGGTCGGCTCGCGGGTTGCGGCACTTGAGAGGGGGATGTGGCCCGAGGACGAATCGTCGGTTGTTGTTGCCACACCGTCACCCTCAGGTCACCCTGGCCACCAGCCGAAGTACCAGCTCTATTACTAGAGGGGGTAGATCGGGGTGTGGATGAGGGGACTCTCACTCTTTCGAGATCACTGAGTCTCGACCGTAGTGTCGCGATGGTCATGTTTCCGCAATGAAAACATGAGTCATCCACAAGCGCTGCTTTGGCGTGCTCTAAGCCCAAACACGCAAAACAGCGATTGTGCCCATCTAAATCAGACAGCCAGTGACCACAACCAGAAGGGCACGGGCGATGCATCTTTAAAAAGACGTGCCACGCGCTTTGCTCTTTTAGAGAGAAGGAGAAATCCCCGCAGATGCTGAAGCGACCAGGGAGAGAACACACACACACTGGCAGATCACTGCTCAGATCGCAGGGAATGTGCACTCGCTGGAACTCGCTGTCACACCAACACCTGGAGGGAAGCTCGTCTCGAAGAGGAATAGAGATGATACTCAGGATGGCTTGTGGAGTGAAGGATAAACTTGGCTCCGAAAGCGAAAACATATCTGCATGTTGCCGGCTCACTTCCTTATATACCCACACTGTGGGGCGGAGTTACGCTATGCAAATTCAGCAGACCCATGGCATTTGCTTGCCATTGGCTCGTTTTATTAATATTCGAAGAGGATAGGCTTCTAAGCGAACCCCATTCGTCGTCATTTCGACGTAACTCGAAGTGACTACGAAAGGGAACCATGGTTCCTATAGTTAAACCATGGTTAATTTTCTTAATTACCATGGTTTTATTGCAAATGCAGTAGTAAAACCATGGTTATTTTTGTAGTTATTATGGTTTTACTACAAAAAACATAGTTAAACAATGGTAACTACAGTATAAAGCATGCTTAATTTTATAGTAACTATGGTTTTATCGCAAAAGCTGTATTAAAACCATGGTTTATTTTGAAGTTGCTATGGGTTTACTACCAAAACCCTAGTTAAACCATGTGTTACTATAGTAAAATCATGGTTAATTTTGTAGTTACTTTGGGTTTACAACCAAAAAAATATAGATAAATATATAGATAAACCATAGTTACAATGGTAAAACCATGGTTAATTACGAGGATTTTACTACAAATGCTGTAGTAAAACCGTTCTTTGCCCAGTTTTAAGTGTTTATACAGTAAAAGCTACAAAAATCAACCATTTGAATGTCAACACTGCACTAACATCATCTATCTCCTCCATGTACGAGGGGGGAAACGCTCTTCATGCTTCAGCTATCTGCAGTTTCAGTTGTGCAGATTCTGTCTTGACTCCGGTTAACTACTTGAAATGATGAGCAGCAAGTAGCTTGAGTAGAGACAGTTTCTAAGTAGCTGTGAAACACTACGTGTGATGGTAAACACTGGAGTCCGGAGGATGCTAAAGTGGATGTTATTACACAAATGTGTATCATCGCTCATGAATTTTTAATGCACAATTAAACCGTGCGATTAGTACAGCTGTGTGATGTTTGCGTTTGCGGATCAGCAGGGTCTCTGCTAATAGCTGTAATTCCACCCCGTAGGGTGAGAATAATAGCGTAGACTGGTTTACCGGAGGAGGAACTGTGTGTTAAAGCCCGTCATTACACTTTCTGTCCATCCGTGTCCTCCTCTGACCCATATTCCCTGCTTATATCTCCATCTGAGGGTGTTTATTGATACTCCAGGGCACTTGATAGCGGTCAGACCATCATTCCTGAAGAGGAGTCCGTTTTACACTCTCCCATCCAGTTTGCATGCCTGCTTAGGAAACATGCAGACCCAGTGTTTGTCTTTCTAGGGCTATTAAAGTGCCCATATTCATGCATTTGGAATACATTGTTTAAAGTAAAAAAAAAAAAAAAAAATTCTCATACTGCAGCACCTCTTTTCACCCTCTGCCTAAAACACTCTTTTTTAGTTCCTGCCTCTTTAAACCCCGCCTTTCTGAAAAGCCCAGTGTGCTCTGATTGGTCAGCTGGACCAGTCTATTGTGATTAGGGCTGTCACTTTTTATTCGATATTCGAATATGCATTCGAACATGACGTGAAATATCCGTAATTGAACTACAAATAAACTATCCGGTTTTTAAAGTGGTGTGTAGCGCATTTTTTACAGTCTATGATTAGTTTGTTTTTTATTTTAAAAAAGCGTGTTATTTTGAAAGCGTGTTACAGGCTATAGTATGACGGCGCGCTGCAACACGCATAACCGCAGATGATCTATTCATCAAGCGTCAAGACAACGTGCAAACTATTGCAAATCGAAAGTAAGTCGCAGACGCTTTAACACACAATAATAATAATCTTCCTTAAAGGTAAAGAAACTAAATTATCTTACCAGGGCTGCCGCTCTCTCTTATTGCAGTCTTTGATTTTAAAATGTTAGCTGATGATCAATAAAATGCAGCTCATATCTGTTGCTTTCGGTGACATTAAATCCATTAAATCTGCATATAGCGCGGGAATTGAAGATCGGATTTATATCCGTTTTGCAAAAACACTTTTTCAACACATTTAGGCCTGTGACCAGGTGTAAATGGAATCGTTTTGATAAATCCGATCTGAGAAAACGCATGAAGCATCGCCAGGCTTCCAACATCGTATGACTGTATACTTTCCTGCACAACCGGTCGGCACCTTGATGTGCGTGTAAAGGCAAGGTTTATTTGCAAGGATATGAGGCCAATAAGTGTAATTTTGAGAGTCCTGTTTATGACTGTTAGACTGTTTGATTGAAGTTTGATTGAATATCCGTTACGTTTTTTTGTTGTTGTTTTTTTCGGGCGGGGGTGGGAGGGTAGATATTGGAATATATTCGAATACATAGCTTGGTATTTGATATCCGTTCGAATTAGATTTTTCTCAAAAGTGACAGCCCTAATTGTGATTGGTCAACCGATTGGAGCGCGTGACGGAAATGTGTCGCCCCTTTCAGCTCCCGAGGCTTCACGACCATCTATAAACTATGGTAACAATTCCCTCAGTATTTTGCCCTCGCGGTGGAAAAAAAAAGCCCAGTATGTCCTCGACATGCAACGGCTGATTCAGCAAGTAGACGGTCACTATGCAAATGTGTAATATGATGACGTAGATTAGTCACTGAAATAACGGCAGGACTACAAACAAGGCATTTCAAGTGTTTTCCGTTGAATTGATGAACTCTTTTTGCCGTGGATTAAGTCTGCATGCATTGTTCACATGCACAAACTGCTATATTACACACGAAAGGAAAGGTAAAATCAAAAAAGCATGATATGTCCCCTTGTAACTAATGTTCTGGGTGCAACAAAAGTTAGGTCCTGAATAGCAACTATAAGCAGACTCCTGCTATCTGCCCTACTTTATGGTCCTGAAAACCTGGATAGATCTTTAAAATGCAGAACGTGCACTCGGCTGCATGGCGTGTCTGGAAATATGCCCAGTTTTAACACTTTTCTCCATAATTTCATGAATTACTGCTGCCATGATCAATTTAAAATATACCTCGTCTGTTTACCACCTGCAGAAACACAACATTAAATGCATAAAGGGCTAATCTATAACAAGCCTCATTCGCATAGAAATGAGATGTTTTCGCTCTGATTAGAATGACAATTACCTGAATACGGCTGGCACAGTGCTAAACACCAAAATAATGATTTATTGAAAGATTACTGGAGTATGTTTTACAAGAAAATGCTATTTCAGATTTTCTACTTCAAAACGTGTAAGCAATTTCTGAGTTGGCAAATTTTTTACGTGCAGTATATTTAGCAATTTCCACCAGAAGATTTTTCCCCCAGATATTTTCAAAAATGTGACTGAAAATCACATTTATTTTATATTTATTTTATATTTTATATAATTTAACTTCTATAAATGTTCAATTAGTTCCACGTGTTTAACACAAACACATAAACATGCACAGCCATGTCTCTTTTAACATGTAATCATAATTATGGATTTTGATTGGTTGATACTGCTCTCAGGCTAATGTTTTCTGTGTAAAAAATGTAAAAATGCATTCAATGAGTCTGTGATCACAATCCTGGAGAGGCTGTGTGCAACATTTGCTAAAGTGTTTAGTGAATAAAATGCAGGTTTGTGTTGAAATAGCACATGCTAAAGTAGTGCTTCACCCGGTGTTATATCTGTAAGACTCTCTCATTGCTGCGTGGTCAACACACACCTACGGTCTACATCACCTTTGGCTTCTGTGAGCAATGTCAACATACACTGAACGGACAGTAAAAAGCTGAGCACTCGACCCAGAGCGCTATACACCATCAAAACCAAGAACATCCATGACATTTCGGTCAATACGTGTAAGAGCAGAGGTTCAGAAACACTGCAGTACGTAAATCCCCGTTTATCCATCGTTTTAACAACTAAGAATTAATTCAATGGATTCAAATTCTGCACACGGTGAGCAGATAAGAATAATAATATGCTTAAGATGCTACAGGCTGGAATACACCAATTCTACTTAAAATGTGAATATATTTTAAAACCCAATTTATCATTAACTTGCCAACTTTGTAAGCAGTTACAGAGGAAAACCTAGGCATCACACACTTGCCAAATGAGGATCACACTTTTAGTCTGTAGGGGGCGCTATGGAAGCTTGTTTCCACCACAACATAAAACATTTTTAAAGATAATTGCGACTTTTTATCTCACAATTGCAAGTTAACATCTTGCAATTCTGACTTTATTTCTCAGAATTGCGAGATCTAAACTCACAATTGCGTGTTATAAAGTCAGAATTGTGAGATATAAACTCACAATTGTAAGAAATAAACTCGCAATTCAGACTTTTTTCTCGCAATTGTGAGTTTATATCACACAAATCTGACTTCATAACTCGCAATTGCAACTTTATATCACGCAATTCTGAGATAAAATGTCAGAATTGCGAGATGTAAACTCGCAATTGTGAAATAAACTCGCAATTCAGACTTTTTTCTCGCAATTGTGAGTTTATATCACACAATTCTGACTTTATAACTCGCAATTGCAACTTTATATCACGCAATTCTGAGATAAAATGTCAGAATTGCGAGATGTAAACTTGCAATTGTGAGATAAAAAGTCGCAATTACGTTTAAAAAATGTTTATCCTGTGGTGGAAACAAGCTTCCATAGGGCGCTGTTACGCATTTTCTGGAAAAAAAAGTGCATAATCTCCTGATCAAAACACAGGCGAAGAATAAGCAGAAACAAGCGATAGCATGTGTAAGCAGATGTATATGTAAAATAACGCAATCAGTGACACTAAACATCGTATAAATAGCATAAAACTGGTTTAAATTCATGAATACATCAAGCCAATCTGGGCAATCAGGAAAAGCCATCTTACCAATCTCTCGAGAGATCTGCACGAACGCTTCCACGCCACTTTCCCCGTAGTTCCCTTCCGAGGCCAGTGTGGAAACGTAGTTCCAGCCCATCGCCGTGACGATATCCAGCATGGCCTGGGCCTGGTAGGAATCCGGTGGAACGACGCGGGAGAAAAAGTCATAGCGAGTGTTGTCGCTCAGCTCCGGAGCTGTGGATGCATAGCTGATCTGAGGAATCTGCAGAGAAATAAAGAAAGAGAGCGTTTAGAGGGATGGTTCTCTGCTATCACAGCATATTTACCCGACATATACTATTTTGTTTGTGCATATAAGCATTGCATTAGCTTAGCAACATGTGCTAACCAGGATTATTATTATTAACTAAAAAACTAAAAATTAAACCATTAAAAAAAAAAAAAAATGTACGGAGCCCTACACATGACGTGCGGACAAAAATATATATACCGTGGTAACAAATTAAGAATTCGTTCTCTAGTTTTAGTAAATTGTGTCCATATTGTACTAGTTCGTTCCCTCATTTTGATTTAAATAAACCAAGGGAGTTAATTATTGCGAATTGTTAATTCGCTGCTACAATATCCCCCAAATAATTGTTACTTACTTTTTTTAATACTTATTTTATTTCAGCTTGTTGCAAAGGCAATATTTAATATTTTCATTAAGTTGTAGTTAAAGTACAAAAAAAATTAACCAAATAACCTAAAACTAATAAAAAAAATTGTATAAATTCTACATAAAAAAACGAAAAGAATAAAAATTACTAAAACTAACCAAAAATAAACAAGAAAACAAAAAAATCTAATCTATCAAACTCTACTCAACCACTAGGTTTTGTGAGAACAGTGAATTCTGGCCAGATATCTCTGTTTGAGTAGGCAGGTTTGCCGCTGAGAATCATGGGTAATGGGCGGTGGGAGGTTTGACTGACAGATTCATTGTCTAGACTCCAGAGGAAGAGTACAGGAGGATGTTAAAGAAGCTCACGGATGAATTATCCTGAAGTGTTCCATTACAAAACTGTTTTGAGATGCAGCTCACGTCAATCTACACAAACACAGTTAAATCCAAACATCCCTTAAGGTGCAACAGCACACAATCACCGAGACTGTGCGTTCGCCGCTCGAAGCTGTAAATAAGAAAAGATTTAGCCACAAACTGCTTGAGGAACATCGCTGTATGTGTGTGGATAGCTTTGTCAAGTAGATTCATGAGTAATGATGCAGAACAAAGTTGTGACATTGAAAAATACATCAAATTTACACCGAGTGAAAATTGAAATCTGACACTGTAAGACTGATAGATAATCAAGAGTTTTTGATAAAAGTGCAACAAGCATGCCATGTAGAGCAAAAAAAAAAAAAAAAAAAAAAGACAGCCTCAATGCTCTCAGCGTCTTACACACAAACTATGTTGCTAATAAGATGTCAAGTGAACTTTTGCGGGTTCACTCATCTGAAAAGGTTAAACATAATGCAATGCAAACTTTCATTAAGTATACCAGTGGCGGCTCATGAATATTTCATGAGAAAAGGCTACACAAATAAGAAAACACCCAAGAGGCCCAAGATGCATAAAAAACAGGAAAGATAACTCCACTTCTTAATGTATAACACTTTTAAAATGAACAAATATTGCTTTCTGGGATAAAAGTAGCATATTGTGAATATGAAGTAATGATCTCATATCAAAGAATCATTGGTATTTGGTATGATGAGCATTCATATTTAAAGAACAGTGAATTTTAAACATATTTGGATATGAAATTACTACGTATTACATGTGGAACACTCTCGAAAATGTTTTACCATGTTTTTACTATTACAGCCGTCAAGGTTAATTGATCGTGAAAAGTGTTGATTATAGCATTAGCATTATATTTAGATCGTGGCTTGAAAGGTTGCAGTGATGAGCATGTAGCCAATGACAGACATGTTGAGCGCATGAATGCAGTGATCTCATCATTGTAACTCACGAATGCTTTCATCATAACTAACACTGCAAACACGATGTAAATAAGAGATTTGTTGATTATAACAGGAGTTTTTGGCGAGAGTCCAGAACTCAGTGACTGATAAACTCTGGGTTTTGATCGACAGCTCCATCAATTGTACGATTCTTCGAAGCGTTCTATGAACGATTTCTATATATAATTTAATCACAGTTTAAATAACAGATTATTTTCATCCAACTAAGAGAAACAATGTGAAGTTGACCGTTTAAGTCAATGGTTTGATTTACTGACACATGGACAAAGAACATCTGACTGACTGTAGCTTCATGAATCATCACATAACCACTGGTCAGAGATCAGGCATTAGAATTAACAGTTACTTACATATTGTTGCATTACTGTCAAATCCATATTGTAAATATCATCTATTTGCAATGCCTGCACCGAAATTGCGACTGATTTACCAAAGAATCCACAGTGAAATGTACCGAATACAGATACATTTGGGTGGGGTTTTTTGTATTTATTTGTTTCATCTGGAACAATACACATTAATATTACAAGACAATATGTAAAATGTGCCAGATTTAGCCACACTTACAAATTTTCATCCGCTGTCCCTCAACTGAGACATTCACATTGTTGAAAATTAATCACCACATTCCTAGCATTAGGAGCCTTGGGAAATTAATGTTATATTTAGTCCAGTGATCCTGTATCTCTCTTCTCTCCTCGTCATCTCACTAACACACCAGTGGACGGGGCCAAAGTACCAATGTTGAAGTAGGCGTTCGTAGGCTACGTTTACACGTGGACGGCTATTTTCATAAACGGACATTTCACGCTTCTCCGTTTTCAAAAATAACATCGTCCACACCTGTCAGTTTTCAGAAAAGTGTTAGTTTACGCGGACCCGTGTATATGCCGTCAAGAGCATGCCAAACCTGTAGGTGGCAGTGCAACGAGAAGCTCAAGCCCACGTTAGCCAATCACAATCCCGGAAATAGTCACATACTGTGACGCCGGCTGCCTAAAACTCAGTTTTTCTCAGTTTACATTCAAACGAAGGTTTCCAGAGTTTTTAGAAAAAAACATTTTCACAGGCGAATTCTCCGTTTGTGTGTAAACGAAGGGCACAAACGAAGGGAAATGTCTCAGTTTTTCACAATAACCATGTAGGATACGTGTAAACGGGGCCATACGCACATTCCACGAGTTGTTTTCTGGCCTTGATTTCAATAAAAGACGTTTTTTTTGTTCTAACAATTACGTTTTCAGTTCTGAAACTTACAGGATATTCTTATAGTATGATGACCTCTTATATGTCAAAAGCTCAAGGAAAATTGTATGACCCCTTTAATTGTAAAACCACTATAGATCAAGTTTTTTCAGCGGCATCTAGCTGTGATGTTTCAGATTGCAACCAATACGTTTACAAGCGAGTGCGCGTGCTATCTTTTGTTTTTTATTATTATGTGGAGTTTGTGTTGTGCTTGTCGTTTCCTAGTATTAGCAAAATCCATGTCATAAAGTTGCAGTGTCGTCGCTGTTGAGTGCCCGGAGACTTCACATAGAAATAGGAATACTTGCTTTCAGAGGTAATAGCAAAACCCGCCAAGTGGATCATTTTATTGTGAGATTACAACCCCTTCACACACAGGCAATAAAAAATGGATTCATTTTAGTAGAAAAACTCCATAGAGCACCTTTAAATTACAAAATAAAATGAATAACTCATCCTCTGTGAACATAAAAGCATTAAACTGTTTGATTTATACAGTCAATAAACTCTTGATCCTTAGTAGTCCCCGTTTTCTATATTTCCTCAAGCTATTGCGGCATTTATTTTAACAAACATTTGGTGGGGGGAAAAAACAAAACAAAAAACTTTGTTTACCTGTAAACTCAAGTCTCCAATGCAGATGTAAAACACGCCAGAAGTAGTTTTAAAGCTCACTGAATGAGGACTTTAATATTGAGCTGAATATTGAGCGGTTGTAGTTTATGACTCTGGCGGATAAAAACACTACTATAAAGATCTCAGCATGAAATGTTCTTCTGGCCGAGCGCTTCAAAAGAAGCTCAGCACAACACAGATCTCGGAATGATGCATGAAAACACGCCGCCATCACACCGCACGAGCACAGAGGCATTTGCATTAAAAGAACACGGCATTGAAGACATACAAATGAAGGGACAAAACAAACCCGAGGCGATGTGCGAAAGGCTGGAAGATAAGAATGAAGAAATGGGATGTTTGTGACAGCTCTGTGGTTTTACGCAAAAAGGAAGTGATCAAGAGATCCTTGAGCATTTAAAACCTAATAATCCTCAGAGACGTGTTAACCCAAGACCTGTGTAATGCTTACAAGAAATAAGATAAACTGTGACAGCATTTGTGACGATGTTTATTACCACAGATTACTATGCTTATATGAACAAACATTAGGATGGATGGATGGATGGATGGATGGATGGATGGATGGATGGATGGATGGATGGATGGATGGATGGATGGATGGATGGATGGATGGATGGATGGATGGATGGTTGGGCACGATAGATAGAAAGATAGAGATAGATGGATGGATGGATGGATGGATGGATGAATGGATGGATGGATGGATGGATGGATGGATGGATGGATGGATGGATGGATGGATGGTCACGATAGATAGAAAGATAGAGATAGATGGATGGATGGATGGATGGATGGATGAATGGATGGATGGATGGATGGATGGATGGATGGATGGATGGATGGATGGATGGATGGTCACGATAGATAGAAAGATAGAGATAGATGGATGGATGGATGGATGGATGGATGGATGGATGGATGGATGGATGGATGGATGGATGGATGGGCACGATAGATAGAAAGATAGAGATATATGGATGGATGGATGGATGGATGGATGGATGGATGGATGGATGGATGGATGGATGGATGGATGGATGGATGGATGGGCACGATAGATAGAAAGATAGAGATGGATGGATGGATGGATGGATGGATGGATGGATGGATGGATGGATGGATGGGCACGATAGATAGAAAGATAGAGATAGATGGATGGATGGATGGATGGATGGATGGGCACGATAGATAGAAAGATAGAGATAGATGGATGGATGGATGGATGGATGGATGGGCACGATAGATAGAAAGATAGAGATAGATGGATGTATGGATGGATGGATGGATGGATGGGCACGATAGATAGAAAGATAGAGATGGATGGATGGATGGATGGATGGATGGATGGATGGGCACAATAATAGAACGATAGATAGAAAGATAGAGATGGATGGATGGATGGATGGATGGATGGATAGAATGGCACAATAATAGAACGATAGATAGTTATGGATGGATGGATGGTTTTTGGGGCATTAAATAATGGTAAAATGGTGAAATGTTGAGCACAAACTTTAGTAAATCGCTAATTAATTAATTTAATTTAATTTAATTATTAATTTAAATGCTCTCCTCATATATTGCCTCTGAAAGGGAAACTCCTAATGCGTGTGCAATAAGGTCAGTTGCAAAAATAACCCTGTCGACACCTTTTCAGCGCTAGTTTTGCACTGTGTGTCTTTAGTAAATCCTGACGGTAGTGTTTTAACATTAAAAGAGTGTTTGCGCTGTTGGTAAATTCGACCCTAAGTGCCTTAGCCTATACCGTCACAGCATCTGACATAAATGCTGTGGTGCATTGTGTATATGCATCCATAAACAGTTAACCCATTATTGAGGAAAATTCTCCCAGAACTTTTGAAATTATTTGCATATACTTTGTGTTTTCATATAGAGAGGTCAAACAACTAAAGCTATAATGCAAGATCGGATGTCACGAGTATAATATCTGATCATACACACAGATATATGTGCTTGCGCATTAATTTGAACAGTGTGTGAGTCCCAGGATAATGGAGCTGCGCGGCTGCTGTATAAAGCTGATAGATGCTTCTCCAGCACTGCTAATTAACCCTTGCACAGACCTTTATTGTCCGACATTCAGACAGCGTTAGGCAGACATGGACCTTAACAAAGGGTGCAAATGCAAGATTGGCCCCGTACAAACACACACAAACACACACACACCCTCATGTAATTACAGCTCCATTGATTAATGCGTCTTGTATGCTGAGATTACATGGATCTGACGACACGACTGATTCCCTGGCGAGTCCGTGTTGTGTGAGTAGAGGAGACGTATTATATTATGTGTGTGTGTGTGCGTGCGTGTGTGTGTGTGTGTGTGTGTGTGTGTGTGTGTGTGTGTGTGCGTGCGTGTGTGCGTGCAATAGCACATCATAGAATGTTTAAATTAAGATAAACAAAATGTATGCATTGTAAAATGTACTTGTACAACATATCTATACTACAATATAATTAATTGATACCCTTTTATCTAAAGTAATTCAAAATCCCAAATTGCTCAAATTACGCACTCAGTTTAATATTGTCATAAGTTTCCAATAAAACTGATCTGTAATTTCCTATTTTACAAGACTAAGAAGCTAGAAAACTAGTTTAGATAGATTACTTGTTTTCAAATCAATAACTAAATAATAAAATAGCCACTGTGTATTAAAGTCCCATTTGTCTGAGGACGTAACCAGATTAGATTATTAAGATAATATTGAACAGTCAACAAAACAGTGGAGCCTACTGTCATTAGTTATAAATCTATTATAGCTTTAAATATCATGTATATAACAAAAACTGGTCTTTAAAACTATAGATGTTTGGCAAACTGTGCTGGAGGGAGTATTAACAACCGAGAACGCTCTGAAACTATCCATAAAAAAATCTTTAAAAAGGCTGAACGTTACTGAACTGAAAGTTACGCTGTATAAAATCAATTTAAAAAATATATATATATTTAAAAAAAATTTTTTTTTTTTAATTAAATAAATTAAACAAATTAAACAAATTAAATAAATTAAATTAAATAAATTAAATAAATTAAATAAATTAAATAAATTAAATAAATTAAATAAATTAAATAAAAAATTGAATAAAAATAAATAAATAATATTTAAGATTAAGACAAATAAAATGCATTTATTTTAAAATAAAGCATATGTATAATATCATTAATTGATTAATTTCATTAATATAATTAATGCATTTTATGTCATTTAAAATAAAAATTGCACAAATCATGCATTCAGTTTAATATAAAAAAATTAAAATTAAGATTAAGAAATACGTTTTCGGGTAGCACGAGACAAACCCCCTGAAATGCTCTATACATGTAAATGCACCTTTAAAGCAGTATTTGTATGATTTACAGCATTTCCAAACATGTGTCATGCACTTTTCAAGGCCAAAAAGATGTGGGTAATCAGGTCATGTGATGCATGTTCCTCTGTGACATCTGGTTTAGTGTCCCTTTCAGTCCAAACAAAGGGACCAGCTGTGGACATAATGCCAAACACAAGTGAGCGTCCAGCATCTCGGACAGAAAGCAGCTGGACCTGAGAGGCATTATACATTTAGCTGCACGCATTTGTCTTCGTGCTAAAACAGATTGGATCAGTTGCTCTGCTCAGCATTGCAGCAACAACATTATAAACACCTTATCTCACATTTAGAGACAGAAGCAAGACGACCACACACACACAATACAAACAATAGGACTCTCGCCCAGAACCAAATCCACTGCCAAAATAGTAGCGTTACGTCCTGAAAATAAAACAAAACCTCGGACTCTGAATGTCAGACGTTTGGCTCAGTAGACGTTTGGTGCTAGTGTTGTTTATGTGTCAGTGTGGTGTTTTAAATATGCTTTAAGACAAACCATGTGTAAGGTGTAATGGTTAACCTTATAAACCATTCATAAGTCGACAGCATTGCTGAGTATTTTCTGCTTAAAACTGCAGTGAACCAAAGACAGTCTCAAAATCACGGTTTGAAATCGCTGGTGTTTCTGACATCACAAACTACCTTGTAAACAATCAGATCAATGTGTGATCGTCAACCAGTGGATCTCTGAGTGAGTGAGTGAGTGGAGGCGGGGGTCATTTGCATATTCATAGTTTCTGATGTCACAAACAACCTTGTAAACAATCAGATCAACGTGTGATCGTCAACCAGTGGATCTCTGAGTGAGTGAGTGACTGGAGGCGGGGCTCATTTGCATATTCATAGAACCGTGAATACTAAACAAGGCGAGGGTTTAGAGCTACATTCAAGATATTTTAAGCCAAGTTAAAATATGTAATTTTGGAGATCAAAGATGAGTTTTAAGGGATGAAATGATTGACTACAGGGGGGCTTTAACCGATAACAGCCTGAACAATGAGATGAAGCACTGTATAATTTCCACAGTGGTTCCAACAGGGTTGGTTATATTTTACAAGGCTATTTTTACAAGACTAAGACCATTTTTGGATAGCCAAATAAAGCCAAGCAGTGACCACAGTAAAGCAACAGGGACCCAAACAACTCAGACTGGCCATTTCCCCCGCAATGAGGCGGATCGCTTACATTGTGCACGACTGATAATGGCAGACACGGGGTGTAAGCGCGGGGCAAAGCGCCCTCTCTCCGCAGCGGGACACACACATTTGGCAGGTGCTTCAGTTTCATCCGTCATCTGGACGGCCTGTCGGATTGGACGCTTGGACTGGCAGAGCTACGGGTGGTCAGAGAGACAGATTCGCTGACGGGGTTTATAAGACTGTTGAGATCGCAGAAGACGACGCTCGATCGCCTTACATTACCACTCTCTGTATGAAGAGATGTTTGCTGTAGGCTCAACTGCGATCAGACTAATGCATCTCTGCTATCGCACAACACGAGGTGACCTTTGACCTGAAGGTCTCATTATTCTCAACTGGGTCATTCATATTCTGCCATTACGTTATTAATTATGACTTGACTATTTGCACGAGAAAATTAACTGGATTCTTAAGAGATTAAGCCTTTGCTCGCTCAGTGAGGGACTTTGAAGGTGACAACGTTAATTCTAATATTTGTAATATTATAATTATTAAAAAATTAAGTATTTATGTAAAATAAAGTGCATTTCACAGAAGCAGCACTAAAAGGCACAGAAAACCATTTTTTGGTGCAGAACAAGGCAAATATTAACCGAATGTTTGAACGTAAATGACCCATAAAGAAACAGTTGAACCCCTTGAAAAGTTAATACATTTGCACAGTGGTTACAACCAGTTTTGTGGGTTTCTTTAGGCATTTACTTAAAAAAAAGAATAATAATTTGAGTTTAAAGGGGTCATGACAGCCCGGTCTCACCCCAAAACGTCATATACTGACGGGTCTTGACCATACGTCAACATACGACGAAAAGGGTACCCCTATAACGTCAATATGAGACGCAGACATAAGCGCACCAGCAGCGCCTCCTAGCGGTACCCTAACGCATACCTAAACCCAACCATTCCCGAATCGTCACATATGGACGTTATAGGGGTACCCTTTTCGTCGTATGTTGCCGTATGGTCAAGACCCGTCAGTATGTGACGTTTTGGGGTGAGACTGTGTTAGTCATGACATGGATAAATATATATATATATATATATATATATATATATATATATATATCGTGATCGGTGTATATATATATATTTTTTTTTTTTGTGTGCAAAAACCCAAATGTTATGCCTGATCGGTGTATATATATATAAATATTGTGTTGGTCCCCCTTTTGCTGCCCAAAAAGCCCAGACCCGTCGAGACATGTCCTCCACTAAACCCCTGAAGCTGAGCTGTGGTCTCTGGCGCTGTAATGTTAGCAGGAGATCTGTAAGTCCTGTAAGTTGCTCGATTAGATTGAGATTTGGGGAGTTTGGAGGCCAAGTCAACTCCTCAAACTCGTTGTTGTGCTCCTCAAAACATTCCTGAACCATTTTTGTGCAACGAGTCGTTTTTGGAGCTTGATTAAATTAATGCTTTGTTTATAATGAGGGCAGTTGAAGCTATGCAACTTGCAAGATGTTTTAATTAATGGAAGACCTTTTATATGTCTATAGATCAAGGCAAATGTGATTTCTCATTCTAATGTATCCAGTATATTAAGGGGTATATGAAGGGGACATGAGCATGTCAGATTATACACTTCCACAACGGGCTCAGGTGATTAGCATGCTAAGCCTCTGAGATCACGACGTCTCCCAGCATCTCACCCTGTCCTGAATCTCTCCGCTCGCTCCTTTCACACTTACTCTATCCTCGTTTCAGTGTGAGAGCCGAATATCCCCCTCCTGTGCTCAAACCAGCCCGTTACAGACATCGTGTGCCAGAGGGCAGAGGATCGCACGCTGAAAGCAAGCCTTTGACCATCCACATAATGCATGCGTGTGTGTGTGTGTGTGTGTGTGTGTGTGTGTAGTAGCGGTTCTACATTGAATTACACCCTGAGCAAGACCCCCTTCGAGAAAAAACCCACAATAAAATCCCACTGTGTGTGTGTGTGTGTGTGTGTGTGTGTGTGTGTGTGTGTGTGTGTGTGTGTGTGTGTGTGTGTGTGTGTGTGTGTGTGTGTGTGTGTGTGTGTGTGTGTGTGTGTGTGTGTGTGTGTAGTAGCGGTTCTACATTGAATTACACCCTGAGCAAGACCCCCTTCGAGAAAAAACCCACAATAAAATCCCACTGTGTGTGTGTGTGTGTGTGTGTGTGTGTGTGTGTGTGTGTGTGTGTGTGTGTGTGTGTGTGTGTGTGTGTGTGTGTGTGTATTATAGAAGTAATGAGATTTTTTGTTTTAGATACAATCATATAAAGCTCGACATATTCATGTAAAATGTGTGTTTGCGCACATGTATCATTAGTGGCCTCATGGGAAGCGTATGTTTTTTTTATTTTTAGCAGCCATTTCATTGAAACCCTTAAGCGCCAACACTTATAACTATTATCAGTAGCCAGCGGTTCACACGCTGCATCACGTGACACATCATGATCCCCAGCAAACTCTCTTACGCCACAACAGCCGTTCCAATTAAAACCAGTGTCTAATGCCTCGTGATCATCCCTGCGCTTGCATTACCTCCCCGAACGCTCCCTCGGCATTAGCCTCAATGCTAATTTCTTCCTGGTTGCCGCAATAAGGGCAAATTCGACAAACATCAGGAGAGCTTTTGATGGTGGGAGGATTTGGTGACTGAGTCAGAGCCGCTGAGGAGTTTGATGGCTCTCTCTGAATACCAATGTGCCTGGCAGGCCTTCATCATATTGTTGACTGAAAGCGAGAGGGAGAGCGAGCGCTAATGCACCAGTTGAATTGCTATGCAGCTCGCCGCTTGAAGGGTTGATTAGCGCTGAAGGCGGAGAGCGCGGGGTCTCTGGGATGAAGAGTATCATTTACCTTCAGCCTTGACTCAACTTCAGGAATAAGTGATAGCGACACACTTGTACACCACTGCTCATTTAAATAGTATTGATAAAATACTTAAGTATACTCCATAAATTTGAAAAGCGATTGAATATTGATCCAGACCTTTAATAGAAAAGATCCCTCTTCTTGTTGATACTTTGCTAATAAAGGAAAGTGTGATAAAACACAGATGACAAGCAAAAGCGGCACACTAGAGGTAAACTGTTATAAACTAACATTAACATTATTGCACAATCAAAAACTGCCCTGAACATTCATGTTTTGTGGATTTTTTTCAATATTAAAAAATTTAAGGTAATACTGTATGGAGTTGTGTATGTTTTAATCTGAGTAGAGGAAAAACATGCATTTTAAATTAGTCAAAAATGTTGATTGACTTGAAAATTGGTATGCAGTGTCTTGGTCCAAGGTGCCATGTATATCTATGAGGACATTGGTGTATCTCGAAAAACATGGCCGCCATCGGCCAATGAAGTTTAAGCACCCATTAGACAAGGCTAACGGAGGCCGAAATCGGCCACTAGTTGGTGCTAACGAGTTTTATGCACTCTGTAATCACGTGGTGTTACACACATCCACACAATATGCAGATCTCCTCATACTGAACAACTTTGCCTCAAGAACCACTGCTGACAATAAAATGGTTCATTAAATATGAACTTTTGCATTTGGATGGCTATAACTGGGTCATTTAGAAAATGGGCGTGTCAAAATACACTAAAAAGTCTATAATTCATAAATAGAAACTCAGAACTTCACAAAAATTTGGTGGGCATATGTGAAATAACATCATTAACATGCAAGCAAAATTTTATGAAGATCGGACCATAGGTGGCGCTTTAACTGTTAAAACCATATATTATATGGTAAATTGCCTGTATTGGCTGTAAATGGTGCAAATTTGAAAACACCTAATTTAGAGTGCAGAGAGTACTTGATTATTAAAAAATATTATATTATATTCAAACCTTTTAAAAAAATTATCAAAATAACATTTGCATTGTCTCTAATAATGTTTTGTGAACAATCCTTCTGCTTAATAAAAGTCAAGTTGATCCCCAGTTCCTTTTTTTGCTGGTTACAGTGTCTAAGACTATCTTAAAATAAACAAATAAATAAATAAATAAATGCATAGCTTCACATCTAAATCAGCTCAGAGTATAAAATGATTTGATTATATACTCTTACAAGAAAAGGTTCTATTTAGAACATTAAAGGGTTCCATCAGGCGCTTCATACATATAGAACCTTTAAGGGTTTCAATCATGGGATCATGTTATGGATTTATATATAGGCTAAGGCTAGTCTTAATGAATTTAGTTTTTTCGGTTTTAATAAAATGTTATGAATTTAACAGCTTGTAAACATACTTTATCACTATAAAAAATGAAATAACTTGTTAAACATGAAAGTGTGTTAACCATTAAAGGGATACTTCACCGATTAGCATTAAGCGTTGTATCAGTAAACCCGGTAGTATTTTCGAATGGCCGTGCTTCCCTCCCTCATGTCCCCCTGAGACGAGAGATGTGTGTATTGTGTGTCTGGAAAAAAACCTCAGATGACACAAATCGTCATTCAGCGTCATCATCGGAGGCTTTTTTGGCCAGAGGCTCGATACTACAGCCAGTAGCAGGAGCGATTCCACGTTTTCAACCCGAAACTGATATAAATACAATCAGTATTTAAATTAATTGATCAACTAAATCGTCACGGAGACTCACGATAAAGCGGCGTCTTTTTAGTTTCGAGTCGACTAGTAGCCTAGTCGTATCATTTCTTCCGATACTGGCCTCTGTAACCGGTAGGCGTGGCCTCGTAGGCCGGCGAAGCAAGAGCATTCTGGGAATTGTTGTCTTTCATCCACATGAGCCAAAAATACATTTTCTGGCTTTTCTCAGTCTAGAAGGCACCAACTTCTAAAATAATGTCACATTTCTATTACATAAATGACCCAATTTAAATACACATTCATCTTTCCAGCGGTGAAGTATCCCTTTAAGACATGTCTTCTTAAATAGAACCTTTAGGAATAAAGGGTTCTTTATAATTGAGTCAAGAATCCGAAAGTTCTAAATAGAACCTTTTAATTTACATGTTCATCCTGGTATCTCTCCCATAGTGGGTTTAGTGAATCTCCATGTATCCCTCAAGGCATCTGGGTGTTTTTTTCTACTCTCCACTCCATCAGCCTGAAGAAATCCTCTTGTTCACCCTTCACTCTTAAAGAAAAGAATCTCTCCCACCCATCCTTGCCAAGTGTCATTTCAAAGGCAGCTAAGCATCCACGTGAACACACATGCCACAGAAACATCCACCTTCTTGTCTTCATATTCTTCCTTTAGCAGCGAGCTGTCGGGTTCAGATGAAGGTGTGTGGGAGGCCTCGCTCGTTCGCCACCGAACACCACACAAATCTAAACCTAAACTGATGTGACCAAATCAAATGTGACTGATAAATCTATAGCATATATATTATTGCACTACACTGGCCCATCACATCCCACTACAGACAGTGGTCCACTATATAGAACACATGAACATTATAACTATTGCCTATAATATAGGCTGATTTTCACTCTATTTAATATATAACCATTTTAATAATTAATTATAATAATTTGTTACATATAGTGCTTTTCTGGGTACTCGAAACGCTTTGCAAACTTCCTTGCACAGAACTTTTAAAGTGCCGCTACATTGTCTTGAGTCTCTTACAAAAGTTTTACACACATCCAAAGTTAAAAAAACAACTGTACTTTTATCATAAAATACATTGTGCAGCGTCACCTCTTATCTCAGTGTCTGAAATCGTTCGATAAAGCATTCGGTCTCTCTAAACCCCGCCTTTCTGAGAGTCTGCTCTGCTCTGATTGGTCAGATGGCTCAGTCTGTTGTGATTGGTCTACTCTGCTCTGATTGGTCAGATGGCTCAGTCTGTTGTGATTGGTCTACTCTGCTCTGATTGGTCAGATGACCCAGTCTGTTGTGATTGGTCTACTCTGTTCTGATTGGTCAGATGACCCAGTCTGTTGTGATTGGTCTACTCTGCTCTGATTGGTCAGATGACCCAGTCTGTTGTGATTAGTCTACTCTGCTCTGATTGGTCAGATGGCTCAGTCTGTTGTGATTGGTCTACTCTGCTCTGATTGGTCAGATGACCCAGTCTGTTGTGATTGGTCTACTCTGCTCTGATTGGTCAGATGACCCAGTCTGTTGTGATTGGTCTACTCTGCTCTGATTGGTCAGATGACCCAGTCTGTTGTGATTGGTCTACTCTGCTCTGATTGGTCAGATGACCCAGTCTGTTGTGATTGGTCTAGTCTGCTCTGATTGGTCAGATGACCCAGTCTGTTGTGATTGGTCGCTTACAGTGAGAGTCTGAAACCAAATGCCTATTATCATATCTGAATTTCACCTCTAGATCTTTCTCATCTCTTGATACAAATCGTAACAATGGCTTTACCGTATCAATCTTAACCTTTGGAAGGGATGCACAGTGGATTTGCCTTGGCAGCAGAAAACAGCGTCTTCTCAACATGCCGACAGGAACCAAACTCTTCCAGTCTCAGATACAACTACAGTGTTTGAGGGCGGGACAAAGCAGACGCTGTGAACAGCCAATGAAGAGCATAGACGGGCATTATGCAGATTTGTACAAAGACTTGTGCAGAAAGACTGGAATTACTGATGGAATTATCTGAAAAAGCATAATGGGGCACTTTAAATATTTGATTTGTATAATTTAATCGTAAGCGACAGCAAACAACAAAAATCTAGGCCGAAGTAACCTCAGGTGAATGTCAGGTGTCATACACACCACAAAGTGTCTAAACTAAGAGTGATTGTTATAATGCTATTGTATTTAATGACACTACGACATTGCTTATTGTAGTCTCTCAGTCATAGTAAAAACATGAGAATGAATTCAACCTCTTTTATCTCCTGTAGGAGAAAAAAAGCCTTAAGAGATTCATTCTAGTGGCGGTAATTGAAAAGATTAAGTAACACACTGGAGTTCAGAAGCGGCGCATTGCACAGAGCGAAAGACTGATTGAATTTTTAAGTTATCAGGGGGGTGTTTGATTTGCATTGAGTGTCCGCAGTGGTGCCTCTTTCAGCAGAATATAGAAAATTATACTTAACATGCTACATTATGGCTGGAAAGGATTTTATAAATCAAAGCACTAAGGAAAAATTGCAATTAACTCAAATACACACGGCATCTATGAAAAAATGTCAGGGTGTGTCACTGTCGCTTCGAGCTGAGCATGATGGGATATTTACAGTAGTGTTTGCTAACGCAAGCATCACTAATATATGGAAATCTGTGAATGAATGAATGAATGAATGAATGAATGAATGAATGAATGAATGAATGAATGAATGAAAGAATGAAGGAATGAAGGAATGAATGAATGAATGAATGAAGGAATGAATGAATGAATGAACGAACGAACGAACGAACGAACGAACGAACGAACGAACGAACGAACGAAAGTCACATTTTGTTATATAAAGTGTTCGTTCGTTCATTCGTTCATTCATTCATTCATAAACAGATTTCCATATAAGAATGAAAGTCATATTGCTGAAAAGATTTCTTTAAATAGGTCCACTTTCAATATCAAAATGTGACTGTCTCACAATTAACTTCAATATTTTGCACTGAGGCCAGAAATGGAAAGTGGACCTATTTAAATAAATCTTTTCAGCAATATGACTTGAGCTGAATATTGACACTATTGTCCTTTTCAAAAACTTATTTAGAGCAGAATTTGAATATGCCTCAATCATATTTAATGAAGTTTGCAACATTGATCAAACAAGTTTACATGTTTATGTTCATTCTCAAGGTCTAAAAACAAAATACATGGAAAGCATTTCCTTCCGCATTAATGGTAGGTAAATGAATATTGTAATAGATATCGATATCATATAATGTAAAAACATATATATTGTGATCATATTTTTGGTCATATCGCCCAGCCCTACTCTAAAGTGGAATAAAGTGTTACCCTTTTTTCTTTTTCTTTTTTTCCTAATAAAGCTCGCAGACAGCCAATATATTGCCAGAATCAAGGAAAGCATTCAACAGGAACAAGACTCGGATCAGAAGTACATTATGAAGGCTTTGAAAGAGGTTTTGAAAATCTCTTCACATCAATCCTGGACGCTGGCTTAAAGAACAGCAAGAAGAAGAAGAAGTTCGCCAGTTGGCTCTCGACAATAACACTCAACAGTCAGTCGGCACACAAAGAGAAAAATAATGATTCAGATTCTTTGGCCACTAAATTCTAGTAAGTGGAGGAGAGATATCAGGATACATGTGTGTCTGAAACTGTGTTTCTAACCTGAGCAAACACACAATATTCCAAGCAAACCACTTTGAGAAGATCAAGTCTGCACCTTTATGTAAGTTTCTCATAAACACTGCGATAATATCAAGTTGACTTCATTTCCGGCAGAACGGCTCCAGACGCACAGATGTATTTTTCATTAAAATCACGACTGGCAGCATGATGCCGAGCTGGCACGCAATTGCTCTCGTATCATCTCTGATTGTAACCTGATCTTTTTGTTGCAGCGCTGCGACAGACGCATGCATATCTGAAGGAGAACGCACACGGCCGGGTTATGAAAGCCTAGCCGCAGGCGTGCTGGTTTACATGTGAACACCACACCTCCCCGAGCGCCACTGGCTTCAGAAACATCTCCGCACATTACAGACTCCATCTGACGCCACGTGCCGGAGGAGCGACGTCTCCGCTGGGCAATGAGCCCAATACAATTAGGCAATCAAAAAGTGATCCCTGCCAACACAAAGACTTCATTTTTCATGGCCAACAAGCAGACCTGAGCTTTGATAATAATACTCTGGGATGTGCCGAGTGACTGGGATGTGCCGAGTGACTGGGATGCTGAGTGACTGGGATGAGTGAAGAGTAAAGGCACTTTAAAGGAATATTCAAGTGAAGTTAAGGGTTTAATATAAGTTAAGCTCAATCAACAGCATTTGGGGTTTAATATTTAACACAAAAAGTAATTTACACTTTATTTTAAGGTGTCATTGTTATAGTTATACAGTAATATTAATTATCTGTACTTACTATAGAGTTAGGGTTAGGATTTGGTTGAGGGTTAGTTGCATGCAATTATGCATAATTTACTGTTATTAATATGGTAAGTACATGTAACATGTAACAAGGACATTGTAAAATAAAGTGTTACCAAAAAAATTATAAAGGAAAAAAACAGGTTTGAGGGATTTACAATGGAGGTGAATACAAACAATTTTTGGAGTTTTTAACATTTTATTATTATTAAATGTTAAATATTAAATATTATTGTGCATTATTTGAGCTTAAATCATAACTTATGTGTAGTTTTAGGGTTTTATATGCATATTTACATGCATATTGTTAATGTATTATGGCTGGATTATTGAAACAGTGAGTATTTCCATTCACTTCCGTTGTAAGTGCATCACTGTAATCCAGATTTTGTTAGAAAAAGAGACATTACATGACAAAAATGCTGAGTTAAGCCGACATCAATCATCAATATAAGGGTGGCTGACATTTATCCACTTTTTCAGCATCAAGATTTCAGATTAAAATGGTAAGGAAACATTTTAATAATTTTTGCTGTGTGATGACTACATGAATTTAAAGTAGTTCTCCCTTTAATATGAGATAAACAATTCAAATAAAAATAGAAATAAATACAGGTTTGAGTTGACGTCTGACGAACTTAATTTAGAAGAAAATCGGAGGATCGGTTTGTGTTCGTTAATGGATTTCGAAACATGACATGTTTATTATATGGAGACCTCACGCAAACATCCACATCGAAGCTTTCTTAACCGCTGCTTTCTCACGGCGAAGAGGGAAGCGTGCAGTACATTTACATATTCATCTAACCGTCGTGTGGACGGAGTCGGGATGTTCGTTAACAGTAATCTTGTATTTCAAACTTCTCTTTACCTCTAAATGAAGAAGGAAAACGATCACGGCTTTAATCTGTCATGTCAAACAGTGTGAGTTTCAATTCTTACACCTGCATGCTGTCAATAATCTATTCCCGTGACACAGCCGCTCAGGAAAATGAAACAGTGTGACCTTTAGCGGCTGCTTTGATGCTTAAATGAATAATAAATGTTATAGACAATAGTGCTTTGGTCAAGTATTAAGTATTTATGATTACAGGGAGAGCCGTGGTCTGCGTTCACAGAGAGAGCGGTCGATCTTCATCGCAGTAATGCTGCACTGTAACACAATATTGTATTTAATACTATTTTATATACTATTGTAGTATTTATTTATATTTTGAATTAGCTTAAATTTTATAATAAAAAAAATTATTGAAATAGCGTCTTTCAAGACCTCAAGGGCGCTTCACCATAAATAAATAAATAAAATAATAATTACATTTATATAGCGCTTTTTCTGCTACTCAAATCGCTTTGATTCTATTACTAGTATTCTATTACTAATATTCTATTCTAGTATTCTATACTAGTATTCTATTACTAATATTCTATTCTAGTATTCTATTACTAGTATTCTATTCTAGTATTCTATTACTAGTATTCTATACTAGTATTCTATTCTAGTATTCTATACTAGTATTATATTACTAGTATTCTATTCTAGTATTCTATTCTAGTATTCTATTACTAGTATTCTATTCTAGTATTCTATTCTAGTATTCTATTCTAGTATTCTATTACTAGTATTCTATTCTAGTATTCTATTACTAGTATTCTATACTAGTATTCTATTCTAGTATTCTATACTAGTATTCTATTACTAGTATTCTATACTAGTATTCTATTACTAGTATTCTATTCTAGTATTATATTCTAGTATTCTATTCTAGTATTCTATTACTAGTATTCTATTCTAGTATTCTATTACTAGTATTCTATTCTAGTATTCTATTACTAGTATTCTATTCTAGTATTCTATTACTAGTATTCTATTCTAGTATTCTATTCTAGTATTCTATTACTAATATTCTATTCTAGTATTCTATACTAGTATTCTATTCTAGTATTCTATTCTAGTATTCTATTCTAGTATTCTATTCTAGTATTCTATTACTAGTATTCTATTACTAGTATTCTATTCTAGTATTATATTCTAGTATTCTATTACTAGTATTCTATTCTAGTATTCTATTCTAGTATTCTATTCTAGTATTCTATTCTAGTATTCTATTACTAGTATTCTATTCTAGTATTCTATTACTAGTATTCTATTCTAGTATTCTATTACTAATATTCTATTCTAGTATTCTATACTAGTATTCTATTCTAGTATTCTATTACTAGTATTCTATTCTAGTATTCTATTACTAGTATTCTATTCTAGTATTCTATTACTAATATTCTATTCTAGTATTCTATTACTAGTATTCTATTCTGATCAAAACTTGTGACTTTCTCATTAAAAGAATAAAATAGAAAGTAATATAAAAACAAGTACGGCGCTGATAGCCTCGTGGGCAAGTTGTGTTTCGGGAGCTTTCCCGATCCCGTCCCTTCCTTCTCTCTCTCCCACATCACTTCCTGTCTAGCTACTGTCCCATCATCATAATAAAAAGCAAAAATGCCACAAATAAATAATAAAAAAATAATTACATACAACAACATTTCATCATCAAATACCAGAAATAAGGCAAATAACAATAGAACAGAACAAAAAGATGTAGGAATGCCGATTTATTAAGGAAACAACATTATAGAGTTAAAGATCAGAAGCATTAGAGTAGTTTTAAGTCATTTTGTTATGTGCATTTTTACATTTTTATAAAAAAAAAGTTTTTTGGGAACACCAAGTTTGTTAGTTAACTTTAAGCAAATTTACTGTCTGTTCAATTATTAGCATGAACTAACAATGGAAAAAAAATACCTCTAAAGCATTTACTAATCTTTACTAAAAGATAAAGGCAGCAACTTTTTTTTTACAGAGTTCTATTCCGATCAAAACCTTCTCATTAAAAGAAAACACGCAGACCTTAGTTCAACTCCAGGCTTTGTGCAGAATTTCATCCATTTAATTTGATATGCGAGATCTTTCCTCTCGAACGCTACAGAGTTACTCAGTCAAATGTTCAGGGACTGAAAAGCCTTCGCTGCGATCTTCGAGTTCAAGACCTCCAAATGTCACCATCCGTATTAACTGTCCTTCCTCGCTCAGGAGATCACGTACTTGGACTCTTTTTGCAATGCTAATGGCTGTTTTAAGCGGCGTTATTTTATGAAAATAACAACCCTGTTAGTTGCAACTAAAGTGCCAAAAATAAATTCTCACCAAAATGACTTGTTTTTTACATTTCTTTCTTCAAAAGAAACACAGCAGCACGACACCCAGTAAAGATCTACATGAGGCTCGGCGCTGAAAACAACACACACGTGTGATCAGGACAAATACAAAGAAGAAATAAACAAAAGTGACGGGTTCCAATTGACCCTTCGCAGGGAGCTTGATTGACAGGTGATCTGACCAATCATACTTCGCCATCCGCCATTTTGTCAGACAAAGCGGTCAGGAGAGTTAGTAGATTAACACGGGAGGATTTGAACTTGAGAAGCGGAGTGTACTGACGCCTTCCCGCGGTTAAAACAACATTCCTTCTGATGTTCATTCATGTTTATTTGATGCTATAAATGAACTAGAAGGAAGAGATGATCGGTTCACGAGCGGCTTTAACTGAGGCGACACAGCGATCTGTCAGACACATTCTAACTCTCCTGACCGCTTTGACGGACAAAAATGGCGGATTCGGCGGATAGCGGATTATGATTGGTCAGATCACCTGTCAATCAAACTCCATGCAAAGGGTCAATTGGAATACAGTCTTTTATTACAAAAATAGTACGCAAAACAGCAATGAGCATTTCAAACAGGAATTTGCTACACATCACATGACCTCACTCTGCTTAATTCAGCTAATGGCACTCAGTTATCAACTTAGACATTTTGACTGCTGGCGAACAACGTCTACTTTGCCCCTCAAACACTGTAGTTGAAGATCCAGAGCTAGTATTCAGATATGATTATGAGTGTCTGACATGCGTTGTAAACGGACGACCAATAACAACAGACTGGGTCATCTGACCAATCAGAGCAGAGTAGACCAATCACAACAGACTGAGCCATCTGACCAATCAGAGCAGAGTAGACCAATCACAACAGACTGAGCCATCTGACCAATCAGAGCAGAGTAGACCAATCACAACAGACTGAGCCATCTGACCAATCAGAGCAGAGTAGACCAATCACAACAGACTGAGCCATCTGACCAATCAGAACAGAGTAGACCAATCACAACAGACTGAGCCATCTGACCAATCAGAACAGAAGACCAATCACAACAGACTGAGCCATCTGACCAATCAGAGCATAGTAGACCAATCACAACAGACTGAGCCATCTGACCAATCAGAGCAGAGTAGACCAATCACAACAGACTGAGCCATCTGACCAATCAGAGCAGAGTAGACCAATCACAACAGACTGAGCCATCTGACCAATCAGAGCAGAGTAGACCAATCACAACAGACTGAGCCATCTGACCAATCAGAACAGAAGACCAATCACAACAGACTGGGCGATCTGACCAATCAGAGCAGAGTAGACCAATCACAACAGACTGAGCCATCTGACCAATCAGAACAGAAGACCAATCACAACAGACTGAGCCATCTGACCAATCAGAGCATAGTAGACCAATCACAACAGACTGAGTCATCTGACCAATCAGAACAGAAGACCAATCACAACAGACTGAGCCATCTGACCAATCAGAGCAGAGTAGACCAATCACAACAGACTGAGCCATCTGACCAATCAGAGCATAGTAGACCAATCACAACAGACTGAGTAATCTGACCAATCAGAACAGAAGACCAATCACAACAGACTGAGCCATCTGACCAATCAGAGCAGAGTAGACCAATCACAACAGACTGAGCCATCTGACCAATCAGAGCATAGTAGACCAATCACAACAGACTGAGCCATCTGACCAATCAGAGCCGAGTAGATTCTCGGAAAGGCGGAGTTTAGAGAGATTGAATCCTTTTTTCGAAACTTTTCAGATACTGGGGAAAAAAAGAGGTGATGCTGCAATGTATATTAGAGTTGTTATTTTATTTATTTATTTTTTACCTTGGATGCATGTAAACCCATTGTAGCAGACACCGAAACAAAATTAGGAACATTTGAAGTAACACTAAAAATTAAGGTTGCAATCACTTCCAGTTAACGTCAAAATGCATAAAATTGCGGAATACGCAGTGTGATCTAGTTGTACACTTCATTTTTTTTACAAATAGGTCATCGAGTATTACATGCACTCACTAAAATATACTGCAAATAATACGCTATTCCAACCTGATCTTGAGAAAATGTAACTATTTTACGAGATGGCGATTTATGAATTCTATAACAGACTAACCGAAAATATATAAACGAGACTGTACAGATTCATATGAACTAGCCATCATTTCGCCAGTTTGGGAATTGCCATGAGATTGTGTTGGCTATTCATAGTAACTGTAGAGCAAAGTGTTGACACTAGCTTTAGCTCCAGTACAATGACCGTTTAGTGCGTAATAAACCGGGCCACATTTCACACTTCACTTTTACAGCTGAGCAAGTACATCATCCGAGCTCGCGTATGTTCGTTTTCTCAGCAAGAACCGCACATTAGCACTCACACACAGCACTATTATTTACACTAAACCATGCAGGAGAAGAGTGTGAACGGGGAGGCAGCTGAAGAGAGGGAGAAAATGAACACGACTCCACAAACTTTCCCCTAAATTGTTGCATGGATCACAATGGCATTTGGGTGACATTTACCAGTGTAGCCTGAAGGGATGGAGAGCATGTCCTGCTAATTCAGTCATTAACCGGGTCGTTTCTAAACTTCAAACAGAAGCGATAAGTGTGCAGAAACCTGTAGATGATAACAGATCGTGTTCATATCGCCGCTCTCTACCATATGCATCTGTTCATTATGATACAAGCCTTTAATAATGAATGGTGGCGATGGTTTAATTGATACGGTGTGTGTGTGAAATGCTTGCTAGTTCTGCACTCTAGATAATGATCTTCCCTCACTTTTGTTTGAGAGTTTGATGAAGTGATGACAGACACAATAAACCCTTTTCACCCCCGAAGACCATTAGCAAGAAACCAAGCGAAACGGCGCGAGCGAGAACAATATTACAGGGTGTAAAAGACATGAAGAGTGTGAAACAGCTGCTCAGTTTCAGTCTGCTCATGTCGGATGTTTTAACAATGAAAAGGTAAAACTCCCGAAGCCATCCGGTCTCACAATGGAAATGTCATTCCAGCGATGTTGGACAAAACCTCTCAGTGGTTGTTTTTAACCGGATTCAATGAAGAGTTTTTGAAGGACGGGGAGCTGTTCTTAACGATAGTCCTTAATGAATTACATTTGTTCATTTGACTGTTTACTCACACTCTCAAAATGCTACACACTAGAAGTACGCAAAATAATATACAAGATAAAACACAATGAAAGTCAGTTATATTGACATTAGCATCAATCTAAAACTCTAATACATAGATCTAAACAATAAGAAATATGTCTATCTATCTATCTATCTATCTATCTATCTATCTATCTATCTATCTATCTATCTATCTATCTATCTATCTATCTATCTATCTATCTATCGTTCTATCTATCTCTCCAACCATTATAAAATAATATAATATAAATCTCTTTAAAATGTTGTTATCGTATATATGTAGGCCTATGTTTATTTACTTTTTGTAATTTTTATTTCTGGTATTTATTTTAACTAGACCATATGTGACCACAAAACCAGTCACATGAGTAAATGTTTTGAAATTGAGATTTATATATCATCTGAAAGCTGAATAAATAAGCATTCCATTAATATATGGTTTATTATGATAGGACAATTTGGCCGAGATACAACTATTGAAAATCTGGAATCTGAGAATGCAAAAAAAATCTAAACATTGAGAAAATCTCCTTTAAAATTGTGCATTTATGTTCACGATTGTGCTGCATTCACTCACAAAATACATGTTTTATATATTTACGGTAGGAAATTTACTAAATATCTTCATGGAACATGATCTTAATATCCTAATAATTTTTGGCATAAAAGAAAAATCGATAATTTCGACCCATACAATGTTGGCTATTGGTTTTGTGATCTAGGGTCACATATACATACAAATATAGTGTCTAAAAATACAATCAAATCATTTTAAAATCAGGCCGGTCACAATCATTCAATCCTCTGACATGGAAACATGTACAACGAGAGAGAGAGAGAGAGAGAGAGAGAGAGAGAGAGAGAGAGAGAGAGAGAGAGAGAGAGAGAGAGAGAACGAGTAAGAACTGTAAGAGTTGCCGTTCCCTGAGACAGTGCAGTTTAACCACAGACTGTTAATCCATTAAACACTAATGTGGAGATATTCCACAGCAAACACGCCTGTAAATGAGTGTAACGGCACACACACACACACACACACACACCTGGCAGTGAGTGTCAGAGCGCTGAGAGTCCACTGACCCGCAGACGACAGGAGCACAGCACCCGTGAGTTTGCTCATTTGGACAGAATGAGCCCACGCTGATGCCGTGTTGTTGTTCTCTGCTTGATTGTGAGATACAGTTGTCTCTCCAAAACTCACTAATATGTGAGTCTGCCGGGCTGGGGGAGCTTTCACACCACATCATTACATCATTACATCAGGAAGAGTGCTCACACTGAGGGTTAGTGACTTCAACAAACCCTTAACACAGAGTGATGTACTGTATAACTATCAGCCGGGGATATACTACGGACATGAATGAAGCGAGAGAGAGTATTGCTTTTCAAAAGAGCCAAAGACAAGAATATTACAGAGACTTGTTGATGGACTGAGAACAGTAAGAAACCACAACGCAACACACTAAAAACCAATCAGAACACCTTCGGATGGATGGATGGATGGATGGATGGATGGATGGATGGATGGATGGATGGATGGATGGATGGATGGATGGATGGATGGATGGATGGATGGATGGATGGATGGATGGATGGATGGATGGATGGATGGATGGATGGATGGATGGATGGATGGATGGATGGATGGATGGATGGATGGATGGATGGATGGATGGATGGATGGATGGATGGATGGATGGATTCTTTGTTAAAAAGAAAGTTCAAAGGAACAGCATTTATTTGAAAGAACGATTTTGTAACATTATAAATGTCTTTACTGTCACTTTTAATCAATTGAATGCATTCATGCTGAATTTGTGTGTGTGTGTGTGTGTGTGTGTGTGTGTGTGTGTGTGTGTGTGTGTGTGTGTGTGTGTGTGTGTGTGTGTGTGTGTGTGTGTGTGTGTGTGTACTATCTACACTAGTTTAAGTTTTAGACCATTGGAGTGAGGACAAAGAGAGTAAAGTGAGGAGATTTTGGCCGGTCCTCACTTTCTTAGGCCTGTTTGAGGGTCAAGACTTGGCTGTAGGGATAAGGTTATAATTAGGTTTAGGGGCAAGGGTTCTGGTTAGGCACTTAGTTGTGATGGGTAAGGCAATGAATGTCCTCATAAAGATAGATGTACAAGAATGTGTGTGCGCGTGTGTGTGCGCATGTGTGTGTTATCCCCTTAAGAAAGAGAGGAAACCGGATCCATGTATAATCAGTCTCTGGGGTGTTATTGAGAGCTGAACTGTGAACAGGGCACCTCTAGGACACTCTTGACTTCCAAACGACCCGAGATTTTTCAGGCCAATTCACAGTCAGCACGTCACAAACAATGAGCTTTAATCAGAGGGATTACACTTCCGTGGATGAATAGGAAAACCCTGGATGAAGAGCCCTGGAGTTACGGAAGAACAAAGATACTTTATGGCGAATCAAAACCGAAAGTCCATGGGTGAAAAACCTGATGAATTGAGTGGGTGTGGATTGAGAGATGAACCGGAGGAGGAAGGCATTGCCGAACGGAAAGCTTTGAGCTCAAGAAAGGCTGTAGCCAGAAGCTACTAAAAACTGTATTTAGTTCTGAAGCACAAAGCTGTCAGAGTCGATTAATTCAGCTCGTGTGGAGAATCCACAACACAAGAACACAGACGCGCGCGGCTCTCTGGGGAACGAACTAAAACACCTTTTAGAATACAAAACAACCCGTGCAGATCCAGAACACACTCCACTGTTTGTGCGGTTGATTTCTTGCGATACATTACAGAAGTGTGAAATCTCAAAGTAGCTAAGACTTTGTGATTTGGAGACGTCGCTTTCGAAGCGAAACCTCAGACCTGAGTGGTTATAAAAGCCCCCGGGTTTGGTCTCAGATGTATATTTCACCACAATTCTGTCATTATATGAAGTCTGAGACTATGAGTAGGTGATGAAATCGCGAGCAGACGCAGTCTACAGTCATGTGATCTCTGACATGTTACGATCCAGTCTGGCTTTGATTCAGGAGTCGATGCTTTGGTGATTTCACTGAGTTACTCATGTTTAACTCCGTATGTAAGGGTTTTTATACATAAGCAGACCCACACACACACACAGACATATATATATATATAAATAAGATATAAAGAAATTTGGTGCTGATCATGATAACCCATTTATAATTTACCCTTTCTTTCTAAATTATAAAAAAAAAAGTTGCTTGACAGCTACATGCTCATCTTACACCGAAAAGCTTGTTTGAACAATTTCAGTCTGCCTTGTCAGACTGCCAGTCAGTCTCCATTTCACAGCACTTATTAAAGTTATGAATGATTTTTTGATGGCTGTGGATTCTGGACTTTTTATCAATGCTCATTCTTTTTTATTTAAGCGCAGCTTTTGACAGCGTTTCACATAATGTTTTATTGGAGAGATTGATTTCCATTGGAATCACTGGTATTCCCTTTGTCTAGTTTAGATCCTATTTATTGGGTCAGACATGGTACGTTCAAATTAAAAGTTTCAGATCGCGGACCTCTCAGATTACTAGTGGCATTCCTCAGGGCTCAGCTTTGGGCCCGCTTCTGTTTATTTTTGCCTTTAGGTCACATTTTAATTTAAATTCTGTATCGATTTGTATTGTAATGCTGATGACACCCAGCTCTATCTAATCAATTGGCAATTTTCCCTTAAATTCCACTAAATTCATTTTAAAAAAAAGCTCACAAATTTCACCTGGTGACGTATAAAAGATAACTTATTTACATAAATGTCAATTCCGCAGTTTTTCCCCTAAAATGAGCAAATTAATACGAAAAAAAAAGCTCACGGATTTCATTTGGGGGATCTTTATAAGAAGTAATATATACATTAGAAAAACATTTTATTTTATCTTCCCAAAATGATCTCTAAAAATGCAGAACTGTCTGAGCATGGATATAATATGCTGTACTTATCGCGCAAGAATACTAACTGAATGATTATTCTTACAAAAGAATTGCATTATGCTAAAATGTATATATAAATACAAATTATTAAACCTTTTATTGCCATGACTGGGTGTGAAACATGTTGGGTGTTTTATTATGCGTTTCAGGTCTAATTTCATCCTAGCAGGAAGTTTCTTTTTAAATGGAGCAGGTACTGTGTTTAAACCACAATGAAGTCAGGAGTCATCTGCATTTGAATGCTGGTTTAAGTGTATATTTTTCTTTCTCGCTGAGTCACGGAAGGAAGTTTACTGCGGTGAGTGAATCGAGGCAGAAAAGCAGGATTCTTCCGTGCTGTGTGTGTGTTCCAGCCGGTGTCTGCTCACCTTTCACCTGTGGAGCGCACACTCCCCAGGACATGCTACGGCACACAATGGGGGCATTTGCTGGTTCAGAAAGCCGAATTAGAATCTGAAGGTTTTTGCTGTCTTACTGGAGACATTTAAATGTGCATTGTGTGATATTTAGGAGGATCTGTTGACAGAAATTCAATATCATATACAGAACTATGTTTTCAGTGGTGTATTAAGACCTTACATAATGAACCGTTGTGTTTTTATTACCTTAGAATGAGCCATTACACACACCACAGGTCCCCTTACATCGACATGTCTCTATAGTGGCCCTAAATGGACAAATGCGTTTCGTCACTATGTTTTTCTCCATGCAAAGAAGCGAGCTAAAGTCAGCGAATAAAACACTGACACAATGATGAACAGGTAACAATAATATTCACAATAACATATCGTTTTACTGAATAATTAAGTAAACATAATTTCTTAATTGATCTTTGTAAAGAAACCTCATTGCTTAACTGGCTACTCTCTGCTGTCTGAGACGACGGCATCACTTCCTGTCGGTAACTTCTGTTGGTTGCAATTCGCAACCTCACCACTAAATGCTGCTATAAACTACACAGCGCACCTTTAAACAATAGACATTACGTTAAAGTCAAATTGAAATCAAAATGTACATTTCTGGCCTTATTGTGAACGATTCATCAGCGCACAATATTCTAAAGATGAAAATGTAATGTCGTTGTAATAATTCATTGAAATGTAATAACTTGTGCACCTGTCACACAGCGAGGGATTTTCACTGTTCAATTGATTCTTGATGCATAAAATTAAACCATTTTCCCCTTGTTTTACGTCACATTGCAGAAGTAAAATAGGTTGCAAACACTTTTGCATGTTGACTTAAAAATGTTAAAAGTATGATTTGGTAACACTTTATTTCACAGTGTTCTTATATATGTTGCATGCACTCACTGTAGTAATATCAGTCAATTATGCATAAATACATGCAACTAACACGAAAATCAAATCCTATTTCTAACCCTAATCCATAGGAAGTACATGTTATTAATTAATATTAATATTACTAATATTACCTAAATGTATAATTACCCTGAAAATAAAGATTAAAATTAGCTTCAAATTACTAATAATAATACTTCTAGAAAGGGCGCCGGTAACAGAAATGGAGACGCAGGGCACCTGCTGACATAGTGTCCTGAATGTTATCGGAGAACCTGTTGTTATCAGACTGATGTAAAAGATAACCGTCGGCACGACAGAACAAGACGAGAAAGGTCACGGTGGACGGTTTTATCACAGTACAGTACAGTTTTATCAATAATTATATCAAAGTCAGGTGGTAGTAAACAGAGTTCTCAACCCTGCATGCAGAGTCAAGAGAACATGCATAGGTCAACATTACATCTAAATGACTCTATTTACTTGAATGCATGTTCTTGGTCTTATGAATGATTCATCAGTGCAGTGTAATTTCAAAGGAAAAATAATATCTTTGTGATCGTTCATCAAAACATAATAACACGCTCCGCTTCTAGAACGACTTTCCTTCTCAGCTGACAACTACCTGTCACATTCAGACAACCTTTTAACAATCCAATCAATTCATGACGAATGAAATGAAGTGCTAATTATCTGGTTTCACTCCAAAATTCATCACATTACAAAAGTAAAATTTTTACTTTTACTGTAAAATGCATCGTGAACCTCGTTTCATGCTGATTTTAATGAAGAAACTGAGGACTTTGAGGACAGAATCTTCCTGTTTGACACGGTTTTTCTCCTGGCATTTAGCATTAATTAAAATCCAATCAAACAGGATTATTGATTGTGGTGATTGATCACAATGATCAAAAGCTCGGACTAAATAGTGAGTCTCTGCTGGGATTTAAGTTGAATTTCGTGATGGCAGTGATTCATGTTCTGCATTCCCCAGGAAGTCACACCTCCGCTATGGACACGCGCAGTTAATGAGGCCATTGTATCCGGCCTGGAGTTTGTCACAATGGCACGAGAGGAGGCTTTTCAGGAGAGCAATTAAGATGCCAGTCAGTGTCATTACTCTGCAGCAAACTGAAGTGAAGTGAACACATTGACTGGGCAGTTCTCAGAGATGCAGATCTATACGCTCACCAGCGGAGACAAAACACAGAACTCAAGACATCATGACTGTTGCTACACCGATAAAACTAATGCACAAGAGTCGAGCTGCTGACACAAAATCTGTCTGGAACATGTTAGGGTCATTTTTTTATGACCAAAATTTGGATGGATGGATGGATGGATGGATGGATGGATGGATGGATGGATGGATGGATAGATGGGCGGATGGATGGATGGGCGGAAGGATGGATGGATGGATGGATGGATGGACAGAAGGATGGATGGATGAATGGATGGATGGATGGATGGATGGATGGATGGATGGATGGATGGATGGATGGATGGATGGATGGATGGATAGATGGATGGATGGATGGATGGATGGACAGAAGGATGGATGGATGGACAGAAGGATGGATGGATGAATGGATGGATGGGCGGATGGATGGATGGATGGATGGATGGATGGATGGATGGATGGATGGATGGATGGATGGATGGATGGATGGATGGATGGATGGATGCTAAAAAGAATCTTAGTGGTCCATAAAATAGACTTTTAGGTGAAATATGATAAATATAATTTTTTGATTTTGGGGTGAAGTAAGACCTGGGCATATTTCCACTTGATTCAACCAGCCACATTTGTGACAAACTAAAGTAACGTCAGGCCACACTGACAGAGCTATTATAGGTGCATCATTTCCTGTGAAATGAAATGGTTTGAGACAGACCTTTTCTTTCAGGATGTCAATACTGGTCCGTCTGTCCACGGGGAAACTAAAGTATAACATAATACGAGTGCTGTAGGGATCAAAGACATCCTTTGGTTTCAAGTTCAGTCTTTAAATGAGGCGAAATCTCAGAAAAGGTGATGTATAACTACAGCCTTCTCGTCTTTCATCTCTGCTCTTCGTCATTCTCTTTTCATCAATTTCTCATGTGTCACACACTGATTCAGCATCGGGACTTCCTGTTTTGTGTCAGCTAATAAACATTCAAGACAGGAAATACTCACAGCTACAGCAGAGATGAGATGTGCCAACACAAATATGGATGGATGGATGGATGGATGGATGGATGGATGGATGGATGGATGGATGGATGGATGGATGGATGGATGGATGGATGGATGGATGGATGGATGGATGGATGGATGGATGGATGGATGGATGGATGGATGGATGGATGGATGGATGGATGGATGGATGGATGGGCGGATGGATGGATGGATGGATTAACGCATGGACGGATGGACGGATGGATGGATGGACGGACGGATGGATAAACAGATAGAGAGACAGACAGACAGACAGACAGACAGACAGACAGACAGACAGACAGACAGACAGACAGACAGACAGACAGACAGATAGACAGATAGATAGACAGATAGATAGATAGATAGATAGATAGATAGATAGATAGATAGATAGATAGATAGATAGATAGATAGATAGATAGATAGATAGAATAAGTATTTATTATGATGTAATCGTAGGCTAGTTTCAGGCCTGAGTTGATAGTAAGAACGCTTCCATCTGTTGCAGTGACAACAGAGAGCATGATGGGGGATGGTGTTGTCCTGGCCGTGGCGCTCAGGTTGGCAGCCAGTCCTGCCGGTGGAGGAGTGAGGGAACACACACACTCTCGACAGGACGACTCCAACCTTCTGTCCCGCCGGAGGGAAGCCCGGGAATCAAGGCATCGGAACCAAGAGCGGTCAGTGAAGCGGAGCAGAGCCAGACGGGTTCTCCGGGGCCGAGGCCAAGGGGAAGCGCCTGAGGTGTCAGCGGCCTGTCCAACGCAGGACCGGCCCAGGAGAACACACCACATAGGGGCTTTCGTGTTATACATCCACATTTAGAAACACATTTGTTCACAGTTTGTCATTTCCTGTTGTCATTTCCTGTTCCTGTGTGCTGACGAAAATAAAGGATAATCACAGAGTCCAGTTATCCCTGTGAAAAAGACGTGCGCTTAACTGTGTTGAATAGTGTACTTCAAATATTAAAAGTAGGCCTATATTTAAAAGAAAAAAACTTTACAAATATTAATGAACCACTTAAGTGCACTTAAAGAGAGTACACTCTCATGACTGTTTTAAACGTGCACTTTGACATGAGGTCAAACTAAAGGTTTTGCTGCGGTTAACAGGGAAGAGGAGAGGCGAGGATCTAATCACAGCAATAGTTTATTAAATAAACACAAAAAGATAATCCGAACAGAGAAGGAAGGAGACAATAGTTCATATATGGAGCAGAACACAACAGCTTATGTAAAGAGAAACACAGAGGTTAATGTAACAGGAGGCTAACAAGAAACAGGTGTGGGTAATGAATTGTCATGGAAACAAACAAGGGAAACTATACAAACAAAGGCAAACAGGAACAAATCACAGGAAGTGAACAAAGGGAACAATGGAAACAGGAAATACACTTCAAAATAAAAGTCCTAGAACTCAGGGGAAAATAGTGACTTTTGCTTTAAAGTAAATCATCCTCTTTTGTCGTGTTTTAAAGAAGTACACTTATTTCGATGTGTTGACTAACATACTAAAGCACTTGTAAAGTACATGACTATAATTTTAACTGGAGTGCACTATTCCGTATTACATTTAAAGTTAATATATTTTAAATGTACTAAATTGCAAAGTCATCATCATTACAAATGTGTACATTTAAATACATGACGTACAAATTTCAATAGAAATTACATTAAAGTATATTTTAGTTATAAATGCTTGGCAGTATTTAACAGTACACTAACTGCCAATACAATTAATTATGAAATTACATATAAAGATGTACTTAAGGCCGATTTAAATGTGTCAAAATCACGCTTATATTTAAATAAGTGTATTTAATTGTAAAAAAAAAAAAATTTTTAAAATAACCTTTAAAAGGCCCTGTAAAAGCAATTTTTAAATGTATTGCTAAAACACATAACAAAGACTGAACTGTGAGTTACTGAATTGTAGAGTTAGACCGTTAAACAGTTTTTCACCGTTGCTGTGTTCAGGATTTTTTGACTTGTAAAAACAAAAACAAAAAATTGTAGAAAAGTACTCTTTTTAGAAGTATGCTTCTGTTTCACAAGGGATTCCTCATTTTTATCCTTGAAGATATCGATAGAAAAGACAATCAATCAAAACACGTTTGCTGAAATAAGCACCACACACACCTCAGAAAGCGACAGGGAGCCGCCAACACCGCAGCGCTTTTCCACGCAACGCCACAGATTAACGACGGTTGCATTTCTTTTTCGTCATAAATATCTGCTTGCCACCAATAACACAGAAAGGAGAGGCTGCACAGTGATGAAAGATGAGCAAGAGACGCACTAAATGACAGAAGGGTTTCTCGGTGTCACGGAGATTATTTGTGGTTCTCCAAACCCATAAATCAAGATCCCGCGGGCTGACGGGGAACCGCTGTGAGCCACAGAGTTCTGGACACTGAGTTCCCTTCATCAACTCTCACCTTCAGCGAGAACTAGCAGTCCTCTAAAAAGCCCACGCACAGTCTCTCCAACAACACACATCCACCGCCGTACATCTGCAGTGCCAGACACGCCACATACACCCCCACCACATTCAAATCAACGCCAAACATCACAATCTCTGCTAAACATGTCGGGTGCATTCTCTTTTAATTGGTGCAAGTACATTCATGCATGAACACTTTTAAAACAGTAAAGAAATGAATGTTTAATACTGAAGTGACATCTGCTTCCTATACAGACAGGCTGCTTAGCGAAATTTAAAGTCCCCCTGTGGTGAAAATCAAGTTTTTAATGTTGTTTATGTGTCTATGTGGTGTTTTTAATATATTTTAAGACAAAACATGTGTAAATTCGATATTTTCTGCTTAAAACTGCAGTGAACCAAAGACAGTCTCAAAAGCACGGTTTGAAATCGCTGGTGTTTCTGACGTCACAAACTACCTTGTAACCAATCAGATCAACGTGTGATCGTCAACCAGTGGATCTCTGAGTGAGTGGAGGCGGGGTTCATTTGCATATTCATTGTTTCTGACGACACAAACAACCTTGTAACCAATCAGATCAACGTGTGATCGTCAACCAGTGGATCTCTGAGTGAGTGAGTGAGTGGAGGCGGGGATCATTTGCATATTCAAAGTTTCTGACGTCACAAACGACCTTGTAACCAATCAGATCAACGTGTGATCGTCAACCAGTGGATCTCGGAGTGAGTGGAGGCGGGGCTCATTTGCATATTCATCGTTTCTGACGTCACAAACGACCTTGTAACCAATCAGATCAACGTGTGATCATCAACCAGTGGATCTCTGAGTGAGAGTAAGTGGAGGTGGGGCTCATTTGCATATTCATAGAACCGCGTATACTTAATGAGGCAAGGTACATTCAAGCTATTTTAAGGCATGAAGAATTTTTGAAAAGGGAAAAGGAAAAAAAACATTTAAATATGTAATTTTGGTGATCAAATGTGAGGATACAATTATTTTTTTTAAATAAAACCGCTTTTTTTTTTTTTTTGGCTAAATAATTTTGTCAGATAAATACATTATTATTATTCCCTCATATTTAAGATGTTTAAATGTATTAGATGTTTATATTATATAACTATCATATTTTGATAGTTTAACCAAACTTGTAGTGTCATTAAAAACAAACATCCACTCCGGACATCACTTTTGGCCAATACTGTATATGTGCATGTGTTTAATGGTCAGGCTTTATAATTACATAGATGCACCTGTGAACTGTTTATTTGATTCATAAACAAAGACCTCAAATTATTAATTTAATTATTCAAGTTAGAAATTCATTACTGTGTACTGTGATTAATGCTGTGAAACATAGTTATTAAAATCGCTTAGTAATTTGTAACAGATCATTTTATAACTCGATCTTTTGCATGTTGATTTAAAAAATGTGATTTATCGAAAAACTAAATATTATTTTTAACTGTTTAACTATATATATATATATATATATATATATATATATATATATATATATATATGTTTTTATTTTATTTTTTGAAGTTACTCTTCCTTTCAGGCATCTCTGCAGACTTTAATAATTCTGTCCAGAGGCAGATATTAGATGCTGTGTCGCAGAGATGAGATGATTTGGTGACAGAACAAGAAATCTGATGTTCACTGAGGTAATAAGATTAGATGCGCTGAGGGATTGGAATGAAAAAAAACAAAACAGAATTCCAATATGAAGAAAAGGCCGTTAAAAAAATATAAGCAATACTTCCTGGTAATTTCATCAGATCTGATTCTATTAGAGTTCAGGCCGGTTGTGTGCCTGCAGAGCCAATCTAACGCTCTGGACTTCATTTTTATTACTTCTCCTGAAACTCTTCACGTTTCTACCCCGGTAACTTTTTGATAGGCATCAACTACATACGGATATCCTCACACTCCATACATGCAACACACAAAAATGGTAATGCACACAGACAAATTTGCACAAACAGAAAAAAATATGTGAGAAGTACTTCAAAGAGCGTGTTTGAAGTGTAAAAGGATGCATATCATCTTCAGACAGAGTGTGCGTTTGATATGAGCGCCTGATATTTTGATCTTTTCTCACAGTGGGTTCAACAGTCTGCTGTACATATCCACACACACTCTGTGTACAGCGATGCTCAACATCTGACATCTCACACACTGATGCTCAACATCACAACTCATTCATCCTGAGATTCACTCTTACACATTAAAGTTATTCATATCGCATTGACGCTTCCATGAAAGTTCTTTATAGTGGAAAAGGGTTCTTTAGATTATTTTAAATGTTCTTCACACTGGAAAAGTTCTTCTGGGGGTTATTTGGGGAACCAAACGTAGTTCTTCTGTGGCACTGCTGCAAAAAACCCTTTTGGAACCTTTATTTAATGTTTTTTTTTTTTGAAAAATCTCAATAGAATGTTTAGCACTCAAAATGTAACAGTGTTGACATCATTATAATATTTGCATATTGTATTGCATTTGGTCTTTGGTCAATAATATTAATATTTATACCGGATGGATGGATGGATGGATGGATGGATGGATGGATGGATGGATGGATGGATGGATGGATGGATGGATGGATGGATGGATGGATGGATGGATGGATGGATGGATGGATGGATGGATGGATGGATGGATGGATGGATGGATGGATGGATGGATGGATGGATGGATGGATGGATGGATGGATGGATGGAACGATAGATGGATGGAACGATAGATGGATGGAACGATGGATGGATGGATGGATGGATGGATGGATGGATGGATGGATGGATGGATGGATGGATGGATGGATGGATGGATGGAACGATAGATAGATAGATAGATAGATAGATAGATAGATAGATAGATGGAACGATAGATGGAACGATAGATGGAACGATAGATGGAACGATAGATGGAACGATAGATGGAACGATAGATGGAACGATAGATAGATAGATAGATAGATAGATAGATAGATAGATAGATAGATAGATAGATAGATAGATAGATAGATAGATAGATAGATAGATAGATAGATAGATAGATAGATAGATAGATAGATAGATAGATAGATAGATAGATAGATAGATAGATAGATAGATAGATAGATAGATAGATAGATAGATAGATAGATAGATAGATAGATAGATAGATAGATAGATAGATAGATAGATAGATAGATAGATAGATAGATAGATAGATAGATAGATAGATAGATAGATAGATAGATAGATAGATAGATAGATAGATGGATGGATGGATGGATGGATGGATGGATGGATGGATGGATGGATGGATGGATGGATGGATGGATGGATGGATGGATGGATGGATGGATGGATGGATGGATGGATGGATGGATGGATGGATGGATAGATATTTTCCCATCATCCCGTGTATTTAATGGGAACAGACCATTAATGTAGTCAGGATCTGGAGAAGGATTGCGCTGCTGCCCCTCAGGGGTTAATCATTGCTCAAGTACTCCTGGTTGTATTGCTCTTTAAACTCTCTTCTCCTTTCTTCCTCTCATTCTTCCCCTTTCGTGGCCAATCTTTGCCCGTGGCACTTTGAGATCCGGGTTTCTCTCCGTTACCTTTGAAGGTCAGAGCATGTGAACACACACACAACCACAGATACTCGGGAAAGCTCCCTAATCGCAGAGGAGTGATGCGCTTTTCTTTCTTTTTAGACAGGAAAAGCTTTCCAGAACTTTCCGGAATTCAACTTTACAAGAAATCAACGGCCTAAAGACAGACAGAGCAGAATACCAGTCAATATACGTGACCCTGGATCATAAAACCAGTCACGAGCCGCACGGGTATATCTGTGGCATTAGCCAAATACATCGTATGGGTCAAAATTATCAATTTTTCTTTTATGCCAAAAATCATGAGGATATTAAGTAAAGATCATGTTCCATGAAGATATTTAGTAAATTTTCTACCGTAAATATATAAAACATGTATTTTTGTGAGTGAATGCAGCACAATCGTGAACATAAATGCACAACTTTAAAGGAGATTTTCTCAATTTTTAGATTTTTTTGCTCCCTTTAGATTCCAGATTTTCAATAGTTGTGTCTCGACCAAATATTGTCCTATCCTAACAAACCACACATCAATGGAAATATTATTTATTCAGCTTTCATATGATGCATAAATCTCAATGTAAAAAAAATTACCCATGTGACTGGTTTTGTGGTCCAGGGTCACATATATATATATAATTTAGGTATTATATAGGCTATATTTACATTAACAGTTCTTAAAAAACAAAACACTAAAAACTAAAAGTGGTGCATTTTTGCATTTCAAAAACTACAAAAACTCTGCTTTTTTTGTCCTAACAAACACTGAAAGAAGCTAAAAGAAGACTGCACTGCTGTGAATAATAAGTAATTCAGCGAGAATGTGAGATTCACACATCTTAATGCGACAGACATTATTCTGCAGATTTAATAATAGGTAAAATGCACATACAACTGAATTCAGTCTGAATAATGTTTGCCTTCAATCCAATCAATATGTGACACACTGTTGATATTTATTCGGTATTAACGACTATTTAATATCGATATATATAATTCCACATTGATAGTTAAATCAATCATCTGACAAGCGGCATTCCTGCAGATAAAATATAATGAATCACTGTAATACTATAACATATATAATACCTGCACAGAAACAGTCGGAGTGCAGCGATTTGCTGCTTTTAGTGGCATTTGAACTCATTAATCATTTATTTATTCAGTCATCACTTGTGGAGCTCAGAAACGCTCAGCTGCTGTTTACTAAAACCACGTCCACTTCCCCCCACAAAAACAAGACTTTTATCAAGAGAAGTCCATTATCTGACCATCTCAACTGCTTGATCAACCCGATCACACTAAATCCGTCTCTATAGCACGCAGTGTTTATCGTGCAATTTATACGCGAACATTAGTTTTTACGTGCATATGATACGCATGGGTTGGTTAGGGTTTAGTAGTGGTGTTGTGGGGTGCGTGTGTATTACACGCAATGAAGTGCGTATCAAATGCACGCGACAACTGCGTATCATCCTATGCACGTAAAAACTAATTTTCACGTATAAATTGCACGATAAACAACGCGTGCTGGCTTTATTTATATTGCACACGAGAAATTTCTCAACTAAATGCATACATTATACAGAAGAAACCAGTCGGCTACAATCAGGTCATAAAAGCACAATGACCTGTGATTGGTCACTTTACATGTCAGTCAGGGTGAGTGTATGGTCAGAATAAGCTGTTGTGGTGACTGTGAATTTGTTCAAGTTGCAATGAAAACGCCACTCTTTGACCTTGCTATCGCTAATGAACTACGCGCAGTGTATAATCTCCCAGCGACTACGGCCCTGTAATTATTTGTAATTAAGCGACTGCAGCAGAGAGAAATTACCCGATGTGTCACACACAACATTTCCACAGTTATCTAGCAGTGTCAGTCACCTTTACACACACACGCTAACACACAGGTCCGCCATCATTACGATTAGCACACACACACTACACACCTCTTCTGCCACCTTCCCACACACACACATGCTACGCTTCCTCACGCTGGTATCATGCGTCACTGCATTCATACACAGCATCACACGCTTATGAAAAACATCCGATTGAGAGTCACAGGATGGGTGTCTTATCTCCACTCGTCATAATTGACTGTAAGCATAAAGCAAAGTTTTGAGTCATAAACTACCATTCAAAAGCTTTTTTTATCATTTATGCTCACAAAGGATGTATTCATTTGATATTGTGAAATATTATTAAAATAATTTATATTTGAATAAAAGTGAATCCTGTGATCAAAGCTGAATTTTCAGCATCATTACTCCAGTCTTCAGTGTCACATGATTATTAATTAGCCTAGTATCTCATAATTATGACTTTGTATCTCAATTTTGACATTTTATGTCATAATTATAACTTAGTATCTCATCTTTTTTTTTTTTATCTCATAATTCTGACTTAGTATCTACATTTTGGATTTTTTTATTCATAATTATGAATTAGTATGTCATTTTATTACTTGTTATCTTTAAAATCTCATAATTATGACTTAGTCTCTCATCATTTTGACTTTGTCATAAAAATGTATCATAGTTTCTACTTTCTCATAATTACGACTTAATACATAATAACTTTAATCTCAATTTCAACTTATGTCATTATTAATTTCTCATAATTGTGACTTAGTATCTCAATTTCAACTTTTTATCTCATATTTAATAAATATGACATTTTACATTAATTTTGTCTTTTTATCTCATGACTTCTTAATCTCATAATGACAGAATCTCATATTTTTGACTTTTTATCTCAGAATTATGACTAATTTCAATCCTTCAGAAATCATTCTAATATGCTAATTTGCTGCTCAATAAACATTTCTGATTATTATCAATGTAGAAACCAGTCGTGCTGCTTCATATTTTTGTGGAAACTGATACATTTTTTTCAGGATTCTTTGATGAATAAAAAGTTCAAAAAGCATTTATTATAAATGTCTTTTAATCAATTGAATGCATCATTGCAAGTATTAATTTCCTTCAAGAAACACCCCAAACTTTTGACCGGTAGTGTTTGTACACAACTAAACAGCGGATCCCACAAACAGAAGCAGAGTCGACAGATCAACAAAACCCATAAGCAACTTACAGGCATATTCAGTCTGTCAATGCAGCACAGAGAAAATATTACACCAAATAATGAGAATGAGTTTCTGGAGATGCACAAGAGACGCCCATTCATCTGTGCTGAACACAAAGGCGTTGTTTTATTAGGCGAGAGGCACAAAAACTTTGCCAAAAATTGCTATTGTCAGAAAATGTCATGGTTGCAGGAGCAAAGGCATCATTTGAGGAGCCGCTGGGCGGCGAGAGACACTTTTCCAGCTCTCACAAAACACATTTCAAGCATTAGTGCCTCCAGTTCTGCGGCTCACGCTTGCCGGACTCACAAAAACACTTCACATGAGTGTGATGATCCTGAGACACACAAATCTGCCCTCGAAACCCTCACCAGTGGAGATCTTAGTTAACCCGCTTGACTCTGAAACCAGTATCTTTGCATTAAAGGGATAATTCACTTTGAAATTAAATGTTGGTATGTTTTAGCTTACCTGCATGCATCCAAGATGTAGGTGTCTTTGTCTCCGCAGTAGTTGTAATTTTGATATTTTTAGGTCAAACCGTTCTTGTCTGTCAGTCGTATAATGCAGGTCTATAGGCACGGTCTCCAAAAGCATGCAGAGAAAAGTCCAAATTACACAATTCCCCATCGTAAGTGCACATTGATGGCCTAAGCTCACGCGAACTCATCCGGGAGTGTTGAGTTTTCACTTATTCCCAATTTGTAAGCCTTCTATGTTGACACACTACTCGCTTCATTGTTCAGGCCAATCAAAGGCATACGTTGAGCCGTACAGCCAATCACACGCGTTTCTGCGACAGTTTAAAAATGCAACGTCCAATCGAAGGCGGTTAGATTAGTTTCCGGGGAAGAAATCCGGTGTAAACAGATCACTTGGACGGAGTTGTGTAAAAGAGATAAAAACGATATAAATACTGTTCGTTTTATCACACAAACCGCTTGTTTCGTGTCTTAGGCCATCAATGTGCACTTACCATGGGGAATTTTTTAATTTGGACTTTTCTCTGCATGCTTTTGGAGACAGTGCATATAGACCTGCATTATATGACTGACAGACAAGAACGGTTTGACCTAAAAATATCAAAATTGAAACTACTGCGGAGACAAAGACACCTACATCTTGGATGCACTTCAGGTAAGATAAAACATACCAACATTTAATTTCAAAGTGAACTATCCATTTAATATGAGCTAAAAAATATATATATATAAATCAAAACTAAATTGGCTAAGCGTGTGGCGTCAGGTTTGTGTTGCGGAGGTGAACAGGTTATCCTTTGACAGATCGTTGGTTATGACAACCGACCCACACACTTCTTTCACACTCCATTTGGTTTGATTTCCATCGTTTCACCCGCCGTCGAAGGAAGAAGGAATAACGCGCCCACACACACACCGAAGCAAGGTAATCTTTGGTTCAACTTTAATCGTGGAGACAGTCATCAGAGCCGAGCAGATGTTATGCCGGATGAGGACATTACATTAAGGTTATGGCACTCATGATAATGATTTCACTTATTATGATCTCAGGACTATAAAGCATGGCCTCATTTGCCGTCGTTTCATCCACTCTCAACACAACAAATGAAAAAAAATGGAAAAAAATGGAAATATATATAGAAGCCCCATTTCCGACACATAAGAAGAAGAAAAAAAGAGTGTTTTGCAAGCAGAAATTATGAGATACTAAGTCATAAATATGAGATCAAAAGTTGAGCATTATGACTTAGGCCTAATTATGACTCTTTCAACTTTGTCAATTATGACTTTTATGTCATAACTGTCTTAGTATCTCAACTTTGATTTTTTATATCATAATTATGATTTAGTGTCCCATAATATACATTTTATGTCAATTATGACTTTGATCACATAATTATGACTTAGCCTCATAATTCAAATTTTTATGTCATAATTAGAACTTTTGATGTCCATTATTAATCAGTATCTCATTATTATTAATGAGTATCTCATAATTATGACCTAGTATCTCAATTATTACGTAGTATCTCATAATTATGATTTAGAATCTCATAATTAAGACTTAGTATCTAATTTTGTATTTTGCTTTTTATCTCATAATTAGGACTTAGTATCTAATTTTTCAGCTTTTTATCATTATGATTTAGAATCTTATAATTAGGACTTAGCATCTATTATTTATTTTTTGCTTTTTATCTCATAATTATGATTTATTGTCTACTCTGTAAATGTGTCTCCTTAAGGCCCAACAATGTCTCAAACTGTGCTCAGTTCGCCAGGATACTAAAGTATGCAAAAGTCAGACATTAAAAAAATAAAAAATAAAAATTAGTAATCAAATAACTCCAAGAACAAATCAAAGCTGCTGCCAGTCAACAATGGTCTCCTGTGTGTCTATTTCAGGCTAAAATGTAAGGGCAAATCTGGTCCTTAAATAAAAGCAAAGGTTCCTGACTCTGAAAGAGCAGAAGTGATATTTCCCAGAGGATCCAGTGCAGTCACAGCACATTTCATTCACACACACACACTCCTCTTTCATACAACACTTCATCTCATTCTCTCTCACACTCCCTTCTTCTTCCACAAATTTCTTTATCAATGAACGGTGATGTGTTAAAACAGAAGAGATGAGACATCACGTCTGCGCTGACATACAGACACCGCATCTGTCATGAACATCTCACAGTTTAACACCAGAAGCATTTAGAACTCATTTGTTTCCAGCCAATACATAATCGATAAGATGACTCACCTGAGAATCTTCTTAAAGTTATACAATAAGTCACATGTGATAGCTGACTTTCCACAAAATAAAAAATAAAAATCACAAAATAAAAATCACTCGAATCGCTTGTAAGTAATGAAGGTTTCTTATAATAGTGTGTAAAAACAGTGTTTAGTATACAGCAATAAAAAAGTAAGTAAAGTAAGTAAATAAATAAATAATGTAAAGTAAAAAATAAATAAAAAAATAAATATAGTAAAGTTAAAAAACATTTTTTTTAATAATAATAATAAAGTAGTAAAGTAAAAAATAACTAAATAAAGAAATAATAAAGTAAAGTAAAAAATAAATAAATTAAATAAAGTAAAGTAAAGTAAAATAAATTAAGTAAAGTAAAGTAAAGTAAAGTAAAGTAAAGTAAAGTAAAATAAATAAATACATTTTAAAAAAAATTTAGTAAAGTAAAATAAATAAATAAATAAATAGTAAAGCAAAGCAAAGTGAAGTAAAAAAAATAAATAAATAAATAAATAAAGTAACGTAAAATAAATAAATAAATAGCAGAGTAAAGTAAAGTAAAGTAAAGTAAAGTAAAGTAAAATAAAATAAAATAAATATTGCATATTTATATTTCTGTGCTTTCTTGCCGCTTTTATCTAATATGATCGCGTGATCACATCCTAGTTTATAAATATATTTCAGCTCAATATTTATCGCGAGCGTGCGCCTGCTGAGATAAACGCTATACGCCAATTAACAAGTCATAAGAACTGGGGTGAGTGAATCCATAAGAGAGAAGTCGTGTGTTCTGCAAAAATGAATCTTTTGCAACAACCGCCCCGCTGAACGGAGAGAAGCAAAACACCTTTTTGCTGCACTGCATTGCCCCATTGCATCCTGGGATTGCGGTAATGCATTGTAACATTAGGCAGAGGTGCCGAGGGCGTCGTAACATGACAGTGTCTCACGCGACTCGATCAGATCAGATGACTGTTAATCGGAAACAACCTGGAGAACAGTTCTTTGGCATGAGTCTGGGATGATATATGTGCAGCCACTCGATCTCTGTACGAAGATTATTATTAGTTTGTGTGAACATGATGTGCATGTAAGAAACACACACATACATGTATCTTTGTGAGGACATTCATTGACTCGATGTTCTGATGCGACTTCTGACCTGTAATGATGCCTGACTCATAATCAACGACTGAGTCTGGTTTCTCCCGAGCGTTTTCCTTCATTGTGTCACCAGCCGCGTTTCCATTACAGATTTGCGCAAAACTTTTAGCGATTTTTCTCTAAATATCGATAAAAAATTATTGTGAAATGACGGTTTAGAATCCAGTATTCCTGTAATTATTTTGTCTTTTATGCATTTAATAAAGAACTCTGTCTCGTCTTCTTTCCAAACACACCGAGTCATCTACGTCAGGTGACTGTAAATGCACAAAAACTCTTTCCATTGCCGTTTTGCAAAATATTTATTTTTCGAATTGCCTGAAAAACCTCCTCATGCGAACGTGAAAACTTTTTGGCGATAAATGGGAGTTTTTACTAAATTAACGTGTTTCCATTGAGCGTATTTTCAATTCGCAATTTGAACGGTAATGGAACCGCGGCTACTGATGGAGTTTGGGTTTCTTGCCACTGTTTGCCTTTGGCTTTTGGCTTGCTTAGTTGGGGACATTTAACATTTAATACTCAACAATATTATAGATCTGCCTGCATTGCAGAATTATTTGAGAACTGAGCTGAGCTGGACGATGACTTCACTGTTTTCTCCCGAGTTGCTAGAGAGAGTTGCTATGCTTTAAAACTATACGTATTGTAAAAAGCGCTATATAAATAAAGGTGACAATGCAAACTAAAAAAGAGTTTTTGACCCTAAAGCCCAAAGTATACTTCAGTTTTTAGTGCATGTGACGCAAATTTCGTCCCCAGAATAGAGTTTAGACGTCGAGAGCCTGTATTCCTGCATGCTATCAAACGGAGTATACTTTGAAAGGCTAAGCTAGCGCACACATAAACAAAATGAAGTATAGTTATGGCTTAACCCTACCCATCACACCCGAACCCGAACCCTAAACCAGCCCTTGACCCAATTATAACCTAATCCCTAAAATAAAGCCTTGACCCTCAGACAGGCCTTTAAAGGGGTCTCCAAAAGTGAAGACCAGACAAAACGTCTTCTCTCCAATGGTCTAAATCTCAAAATGGTCCTCACAAAGATAGTTGTACAAATACACACACAACTAATATTGTGCAAACTTGTGTTTTTAAGCTTAGAGATCCATTTATACAATATACTAAAGTCCTTGTTACAGTCTTAAGTAATTTACTCTGTGGCAATAGCATTGGGGAAGATGTTTTCAAGCCATGCAAGTGTTTGAAGGCCAAAATCTCAAAAAACACTTACAACATTTATCAAATAACCAATGAAATCTGACAACTAACAGCTTAGGTTGAAAAACTGGCAATCTTTGCCAATAAGGTGATTGGGAAGTTAATGTTTATGTGATGTGACTTTAAATGATTTGCATCGTAAGAAAATGGACGTGACGATTCGTGACTTTTTCACTTATTGACAAAATTCAAGAAGGTTTTTAGTGCTAATGGAATAAAACGAAGAGCAAAGTGCATGAGGCGACGCTCTGTGATCTGGTGTTTCGTAATTCTCCTGCTGCCACAGAGAGAGATGGGAAATGCAGTCTGGTAGCGCAGGCCTGTCGCCTCATAAACAAGCTACATTAGTATTTCTGACAAGCCGTTCTTCTGGGAAAGCATTTGTAGTTCGCTATTCTTCATCAAAATGCATTCCCAAGATCTCGGACTTTAGCTAACGTTCTCTCAAAGTTATGAACAAACGTTCTCAGAACCAACTCAGATAGAAAATCCCTGTAAATATGAATTTGAAGGCAGGATTATTTCCCTACACTTTCTCTTCAACAATGTTATAACTTTAACCCTTAAAGATCTAGCACATTTCTGGAGCACCTGACTCGTCTATACTTTTCTTTGTTTTTCTAACCCAATATAGCCGTCAGCATCAAGTGCCATATATCATTTTAAACTGGAGAACTTGAAGTTTCCATCTAGCTCATTTAAATTCCCAATTTTACATTATTTTTGTCTTGGAATGGATGAATTTACCAGATTTAAGAAAAACGGTAGCACATTTTTAGTGATTTTTTTTTTAATCAACTAAAACAAATCCTCCTGAAGTTTGGATATCTTTACTTTAGAAAAGTTTTACTTGGATATTCTAGATATCCAGATTAACTGTTGACTACATGTAACAATCCCTAAGCAAGTTATAGCCATTTATTGCAACATTATTATAGGCGATTTTCAGTGAAAGGCTGGTGTGTTTTTCAATTTACTGACAATGTAGATGTGCCCAAAAAAGTTCATGAAGTAAAATAAATAGAAAACATTGTAATAGAACACAGAAGCAAAAGTGACACGTATATATATAAACCAATCTGATCATGAGGATGGGACTAATCTACTAAGCATCAATAATCATCCCTGTTTGGCTCAGAGAAACAAACTACATGGGTTTCTTTGCCGAATCAATGTTGATCAAAACCTGATGATGCAATCACATTCACTACGGAGCCTCTGAATGTCCAAACAAGATCAACCCGATACCACATAAAAGCCGCGAATCTCCTCTTTACGGGACTTTTTTAAAGCATACAGATTGGATTAGCGGTTCAAAAGTTATTAAATATTTAAGAACAATAGCTATTTTTAGCCGCCGGCGGCTGTATAGGTCTTTAAGGGTTAAATGGGAAAATCAACTAAAAAAAAAATATATAGGACAGTATGTGTTATCTATTGGGAACTAATTGGATGGGGAAAAGTGTTAAGTGGTTAAAAAAAAATAAGAGAGATTGATGATATCAGCTAAATTTAAAATTTATTGAATTGTGCACAATATCACGAAGGAGGCCTATAGTTTAAAAAACCTGCAGTGTGCAAGTGTGAATATGTTAACTTTGCCGTGTAAACTTGTAACACTCTGACTTAACTAACCAGCCGAGTTTACAAAACATTAGGATCGCCTGTTCCCTATATGGATAACTAATTTGCAAGAGATCGCAAATAACACCACGAGATATGTTTTGCCAACCTCCTCCGTGTATTTACAACTTCACAGAATAAATAACCCCCCATACAATCATAACTTATACACCACCATACAACCAGTTGAGAATGTGTGTGTGTAGATGCGTGCGGAAAGTCATATAGTCCAGCGTGTATTTACAATGTTAGGATCAGCCTCACCGGTATCAATGTCAAGTCCGCGAGCGTGATCAATGAAGTCGAAAACTGTCCTAAGTCCTCCAAACAAAGTAATCCTGGCAGCGAGCCCACTGAAATACTCCCGGGAGGATCGGCGACTCGGCGCTTCCAGGACAGTCAACCACCAGATAATCCACACACACACCGTCAGGTTTGTGAATGAGAAAACGCTTCTCTCGATGACCGGCATCCCGGTTCCTTATATGGCCAAACTCTTAGTCATTTCCTGTTTACGTGACAGGCCGAGACGTGACGAAGCGTCACGCACAGATCTCGCGTGAACAATAATGCGGTTCCCAACACACAAAAGAAAAGGCATACAGCATACAGAGGAAAGGCAACAAGGTAATACTTAAAGTGCCACAACATATTTAGTTATATGGCACTACCCTTATTTATATCTTCCCTTTATGTGGCCACGCTACATAGATCCCCCCCCCCAGCCTTCGGCATAGGAGGAGAACGTCCGTACCAGCGTTTTAAGTTCACCACATTTACATTATCTGTTTTAAGTGGAATGCCCCAACTCACAGTGTAATTTATTGGCCCCATTCTTTTTATTACTTCAGCTGGACCCTCCCACTTGGGCGCTAGCTTGGCAGAAAATCTACTGGAGGCCGATGAGAGAGGGTGAGTCTTAATCCAGACTAGATCACCCGGCTTGAATTGCGCATCCTTCCGTCGGGCATTATAATATCTAGCTTGTCTGGATTGTTGTACCCCTACTCTGAATTTTACCTCCTCTGCCATGTTCTTTTGACGTTCGACTAGAGTATATGACATTTGGTCAGGGGTGGGAGGCCTAAGGATCAACCTCTCCAGTGGTCCATGAAGCTGACGCCCCAACATTAACTCAGCCGGAGCTCTACCAGTGGTCTCTTGGTGAGCTGTATTGATGGCGAACCTTAGCTCTGGCAACCACTGATCCCACGTCTGATGATATTGTCCTACATAGGACGCAATCATGGTTTTTACAGTCCTGTTAACCCTTTCAGTCAGGTTGGTTTGCGGATGATAGCTGGTGGTAAGTTTCTGGATACTTCCCCACGACCGGCATAGTTCAGATAGCACATTGGAGGTGAATTGTGCTCCCCGGTCCGACACCAGGTATTTAGGCACTCCCCATCTGGTGAAGATTTCCTCTCTAAGAATTTTAACTATTTTCTGTGTCTTACTATCTCGCAAGGGGAACAGCTCTACCCACTTTGTGAAATAGTCGACAATCACTAGAAGGTAGGTGTTTTGTTTTTTACTCAGAGGAAACGGACCCATGAAATCCATCCCCAATGTGTGTCCCGGTTCATGTACCTGGGTATGCTGTAGGAATCCGCTAGGTTTGGTGTTGTCATGCTTGTATTTTTGACATACCTCACAACCCTTGACGTATTGCCATACGTCTTTACGGACAGATGACCACCATGCTACTTCCAATAGCCGCAACAAGGTCTTAAGACGGCCCAGATGTCCGCCTAACGGGTTATCATGGAAGTAATGCAAAAAACCTGGTATCATCTCCTGAGGCACTACCAACTGGAATCTCTCTCCAGTATTCTTGACCGGTATCCGCCGATATACCACCCCCTGATGTTCTTCGAAGGTGATCCGCTGATCTTGAGCCTTACGGGTTTGGTGGGATCCCCGCAGGAGAGCAATGGCCTTGTCTCTACTTTGGGCCTGCGAGATTTCTCCTAGAGTGTGAGGGATGTCTGAAGCACATTTGTGTGTAGTTATGGTCATACAGGGCACACTGTCTCTCTCCACTGGCTCGTAAGCTCTAGACAAGGCATCTGGCCCCAGATTGAGACATCCTCTACGATGATGCACCTGGAAGGTGAACTGTTGCAGTCTCAGTGTCCACCGGGTTAACCGTGAAGAGGTTTTGGGGCAATTAAAAGCCCACGTTAACGCAGCATGATCACTATAAATGTCAAAAGGCCTTCCTTCCAGATAATGTCTCCATTTTTCCACTGCCCAGACCACTGCGAGACACTCTTTTTCAGACGTAGAATAGTTTAATTCTGGTCCTCTCAAGGTTCTGGACGCATAGGCTATTACCCTTTCCCCCTCTGGTGTAAGCTGGGAGATAATAGCCCCTAATCCAACATCACTTGCATCAGTGTGAACCTGAAAAGGTTGACTGAGGTCCGGTTGCATTAAGACGGGTGGATCTTGCAATCTCTGCTTGATAGTCTCCAGACTGAGTTGGCACTCAGGAGTCCATTCCCATTTTACCCCTTTCTTCTTTAGATGGTTTAAAGGAACAGTGATGTCAGCAAAGCGAGGAATAAACTTGTGGTACCAACCCGCCAATCCCAAGAAGCGTTGGAGTGCTTTAAGGTCTTTAGGAGGAGGATATTCAGCCACCGCCTGGGTCTTTTCCGGATCCACTTCTACTCCTCTCGCCGACACCATGTGTCCCAGGAATTTTAGGTGACGTTTAAAGAAGTGACACTTCTTCATGTTAAGAGTAAGTGAAGCCTGGTTTAGTCGATGTATAATGGCGTTCAGGTGTTGTACATGTTCTTTTAATGTCCGGGAATAAATTATAATGTCGTCAATGTATACAAAGCAAATCTTCCCCCTCAATTCCGCTAGGATCTTCTCCATCAGCCTCTGGAACGTGGCTGCGGCATTCCTGAGACCATACGGCATAGAGCGGAATTGGTAGAGCCCCTGGGTAGTGATAAAGGCAGTTTTACTCTTACTAGCCTCCTCCATTTCCACTTGCCAATATCCTGACCGCAAGTCCAATGTACTGAACCAGGAGGCGCCTTCCATGGATTCCAGTATGTCATGGATGAGTGGCATTGGATATGCGTCAGGTAAGGTTTTACTATTCAGCTTCCTATAGTCAACACAGAACCTGTAAGTCCCATCCGCTTTGGGGACCAGGACTACGGGTGATGCCCATGGAGAGAAAGAGGGTTCAATGATGTTGTCACGTAGCATATGTTCGACTTGCTCGTCTATAATTTTTTTCTTGAATGGAGAAACTCTGTAAGCCCTAGATTTCACAGGCATTTCATCACATAAGAAGATCTTGTGTTGTTCTACAGATGTTCTCCCGAGCAGCTTGGAAGTGGCATGGGGCCAGGTCTCGATCAGCTTCCGCAACTCTTCCTGGTTGTCAGAGTCCCAGTTGGGAGTAACTTCAGCGACTGGCGAAGCGAGAGATGGCTGCCATGTTGAAGGTAAGGCGTAATAAAGACTCACTGTAGCAGAAGTGTGTCCTCTTTCCCCTACCGGAATCGTAGCCACTCCAGGATTTATGGTAGCCGTTATAAAAGAGTGATACATATAACCTTTGCCCACTTTCAGCCCATATCTACCTTGGCCTACATCCACGATAGCTTCAGTGGCTCTGAGAAAATCCAAGCCAGCAATCAAGGGAAATGCCAGGTGCGCATCCTTCATGATATAAGTATCTACTTTACATACTTTCTCATGCCAGTTGTAACAGACGGTTTCCTTATTGAAAGCCTGATGGACCTTCCCGTCAGCCATAATGAACCGTTGAAGGGGGACTGGATGAGCAGCATTCACTTCACCCCCTAACTGCTTCCACAGATTTTCTTGCATCAGGGTGTACGTGCTCCCTGTATCCAGTACAGCCTTTACGTCTTGGCCCCTTATCGTTACCGGCACTACCAGAAGGGAACTTATAGGATGCGGTTGTGCGATCGATAAGCCAGCCAGGTTTTTTGAGGTATTACGTTCGTTTGGTCTCTTATGGGTCTTTTCTCTCCCATTCTGACTGTCTACCTTCTGCCAGTAATCCTTAGCTCCCATGCAGTCTTTTTCCACCATTGAGCCCACTTTAACCAGTTGGTCCACAGTTTTCACTGTTCCCCTTAAACAGCCTGCAACCCTGGGGTTGGTATTGTTGAGAATGCGGCTCACCATCTCTTCCTCAGACATATCCGGCTTCCACTTAAGACAGAGGGCTCGGTAATCATATGCAAAATCTCTTAGGCGCTGACGTGGCTGCTGAACCAGAGACCTTAACTTATCCTCCACTTCGGCAAGATAATCGTCTGGTAAAAAGGCATCCATAAGTGCCTCTTTGAAGGATTGCCAATCTGTCACCTTACTCCTCTCTGCTTTCCACCAGCTCAGCGCGGGTCCTTTCAGAACCGTGCTCAGGGTGCCAACCAGCTCCACACTGGGAAGGGGCCTGATGTCGAGATAGTTCTCGCACTGTTCAATAAAGTTGAGCACATCTGAAGTCTCACAGGCCTCACCAAAAGAAGGAAACTCCAACCGAATCGGTGGCCGACCACAGAAGGATGAGATATTGGGAACCACAGGAGGAGTAGGCACCATAGCTGAACCAGACCTTCCAGGAGTTATATCATACGTAGCATTGCCAGTCTTAGAAGGAGAAAATTTGACTCTAGAGGCTGACATGGAAGTTCTATAATCAAGATCCGATGTTACGGAGGTAGCGGGAGTATAGGGCTGTAATCTAGAAAGAGAAGGACTACTGGTGAATCTCAGTTTTTTCATTTGAGTCTCCCATCTTGCATCTCTTCTCAGGAAACAATCAAAAATCGCCCTCTCCAACTCTTCTATGGAACGGTGGAACTTAGCCTCTAAATCTGCCAAACCAACGTCCACTGCCTCCCGGAAACTTGTCTCACGATTAAGTGTACTTTCAACTGTCTGTTTAAAATCAAGTTCATTTGTCTGTACCGTAGCACTAAGGGCCAATAAATCCACTTTGAGTTTGTCAATCTCAGTTTGCATTATTTGAACAACATTTCCCTTCAACCCACAGCTTTCATCATCATCATCATCATCATCATCGTCAGCTTTTCCCTCATCATCGGAAAGATACATTGAACTAAGCATAGATGTTAACTCCCCGGTAGGATTACGTCTAGTTACGAATGGACCTGCAGTGAAATCTGCAACTGGGGTCTCACCCGAACCCCTTCTCACTCCCGTTACATCATAATCAGGGTTATCAGTATTTACAAACAGAGGATGGGTGTCATCATCATTTACATTCTGCACCATTCCCTTATCAACCACATTTGTATCTCCCTCCATTATTATGGACACACGAGGAACAACAATATATCACATAGAAACAGAACGGTCCCCGTACGGGCCACCACTATGTAACACTCTGACTTAACTAACCAGCCGAGTTTACAAAACATTAGGATCGCCTGTTCCCTATATGGATAACTAATTTGCAAGAGATCGCAAATAACACCACGAGATATGTTTTGCCAACCTCCTCCGTGTATTTACAACTTCACAGAATAAATAACCCCCCATACAATCATAACTTATACACCACCATACAACCAGTTGAGAATGTGTGTGTGTAGATGCGTGCGGAAAGTCATATAGTCCAGCGTGTATTTACAATGTTAGGATCAGCCTCACCGGTATCAATGTCAAGTCCGCGAGCGTGATCAATGAAGTCGAAAACTGTCCTAAGTCCTCCAAACAAAGTAATCCTGGCAGCGAGCCCACTGAAATACTCCCGGGAGGATCGGCGACTCGGCGCTTCCAGGACAGTCAACCACCAGATAATCCACACACACACCGTCAGGTTTGTGAATGAGAAAACGCTTCTCTCGATGACCGGCATCCCGGTTCCTTATATGGCCAAACTCTTAGTCATTTCCTGTTTACGTGACAGGCCGAGACGTGACGAAGCGTCACGCACAGATCTCGCGTGAACAATAATGCGGTTCCCAACACACAAAAGAAAAGGCATACAGCATACAGAGGAAAGGCAACAAGGTAATACTTAAAGTGCCACAACATATTTAGTTATATGGCACTACCCTTATTTATATCTTCCCTTTATGTGGCCACGCTACAAACTGCTTTTAAGCACTTTTATTCAAATGCACATCCGAAATCCTGTTTATTTTGATGCCTATGCAGGTTTTGATGGGGTCAGATTAACTTTAAATGCATGCTATTTCCCGCGCGCCACACGCGCTCCCGCGGAGATAACATTAGAAGCAGTGCGTGCGAGGTTAATCGCTTCGGGCGTCAAACACGTCCACAGCCACATATGTCAGGTATCTAAACACATGCTTTAATGCACAACACCTACACTGTGAAAATGCATGCATTGCCAAAATCTCCATCAAAACATTTCATTATTGCGTAAAAACGAGCAGCTGCGAGCTCGCGGACAATGGCAGGAGAGGCAGGAACGGGAGTGGGCGCGAAGCGGGTATTTATCGTCTCGCTGCGACTGCAGGTTTTGATTAGCAGGTGCTCTGACAGAGGAGTGTGTGAGTCTTGGGTGCAAATAGCAGATGGGTAATTTCAGGTTTTAAACGTGGAGAAAAAAGCTGTCACCTCCGCCACTCGGGAAGCGTGAGCCGGTTGGGGGTTCATCCGCCTCCCACTCGCTGCTTCCCACACATGCTCCGGAAAAATCCACTTTTTATAACATAATTTCTCACGCTGAGACGGAGACGTCTCCCCGGGGAGGCGGAGATCTTATCAGCTCCCCTGTTGCAAGATTAATACTCGCTTCTAATAGTGCACTTATCTGGTCACAAACAAGACGAGTCATTAGTGACTGTGTGTGAAGAGCGGGCTGGAGAGGGATCCTGGGGGGATCAATTAGTCCGTACGCGGATGACAGCACCCTGCCACGGGACACAGCTCCATGTGAGGGCCGGGGAACAGGGGAACAGGGGCAGATGGCCTGCAAACTCTTCACTGAAGAGCGAACCAACGCTTGGTGCAACGCAGCCCTGGAGTGTCAACTAGTCTCTCTCATGTGAAGGCCTCCTTTCCCTTACAGATCTGTACAGATCAAACATCATCAAAAATTATTTCAGTTCGCATGGATCCGCGGAAACGATTTTTTTTTTTTATAATTCTGTATTATGCAGGCCAGACAAGTCCACTTTGGCACTGTCACACTGTCCACGAGGGCGCATTGAGAGGTATTTTTGGGACAGACTCGATCGTCACGCCGGAAATAGGAAGACGGTCCGGTTGTTGTTTAAATATTATATTTCTACATTTACATATGACTCAGTAAAGCCCTGACATTCGGTTCTATTTATTTAATGAATCATAATGCGATCGTAGCCTATTATTCAGCAAGCTATTTATGTTTATATTAAATATAAATATATATTTATGTTTGAGGCATCAACCACTGGTTGATGACCATAATGTTTGTATAAACTGTAGGTAACAACTGGTCAAATGTACACCTAGGTCAGACAAATCATAATGATATTTATACTTAAATATTTTCTTCTCAGCCATGTTAACAATTGTCCGTGAGCGAAAGCTCCTCCCATCCGTTGTCTGCGCAAGGATTTCTGGGTAGTTAAAGTGCGTGAAGCCTGCATACATGCCGCTTCAAGGGTACAACGGGGGCGCTGCTGAGCACACTTCAGAGCGTTAAAATGATGAATTTCCTACAGACCTACAGACCTACGGCCTACAGACTCGTAGACTCCTCGAGCGCACGCAATTTAAGTCCACAAGACCGAAAGTCCACATGAAGTACGTCATTTGGGACAGGGCCTTTGTGAAGAAAGACTACGCGCCTGCGCACATATTCGAATGCACATATATAGACTGAACACGTACATGCATGTGCACGCCGTCACCGTTTTCACAGATTCACGTTTTTGACGTTTACACAGAGATTATAACCTTGCAACCTATTTCAAAGTTGGACTGCAAACTCTTCACTGACGGCTGCATGCACAATGGAGGGACTTCAGATGATTTTTGTATTAATTTGACACTATTCGAAGATGCCATGCAAGTACATCAGTTTCATGTTGGATTTTCATACAAGTATCAAAGAAAAAGTACAGCCCCCCCCAAAAAACTTTCTCAATCACAATAGTTCACTGATAAAAATGATTTTGTGGTGAAGTAAATACTACAGAAAAAAAACAATGTAATTTACATGAAAAAGTCAGTTCAGGCAAGAATAAAAAAAAAGAACTAAATTCTATATTAGTAATCAATTCAATCGTGTAGAAATGAAAGCGTAAATATCAACGTTAAAAAATTAGGTTTAGTAACTTGCCATTTTGTGACATTTGGAGTTAATTTTCTACTCAAAATGACACATTCAAACACAAAAACGATCCATCAAATGTTTCCGTCATTGTGTATTATCAAGTATTGAGGTCTCTGCGTTCACGTGATTTCTTCTGATATGTGGATATGGTGTCTCACACAATATTTATTGAATTAATTACTTAGATGTCTTTAAGTAAAGCATATACTTTAAAAGTGTGGTTTAATTCAATGTTATATTGTTTGAGTGAAATGTTTTGCAAAGGAAACTTCAACTAAATAGAAATTACCAGCCAAGTTAAAATTACTTATTTTCTTTGTTACTTTCACTTAACTTAGTTAAGTAGAGTTCACTTAATTCCATACGTGAAATTAACTTAAAAAATATTTGTGCTAAAACTTGCCAAAGAGAAATGAAGTCCATTTTACTTATTGTTTTTTTCAGTGTAGATGTTTTGCAAAATGTCCGTGCTGCTCTTTTCCATACAATAAAAAGTGAATGAGGAATGAATGCTGTCAAGCACAAAAAATAAAATAAAAATAAATTTGAAGTGATGTTGATTAGTAGTTATTTGCTAAAAATACTTTCTGCGGACGCTCTTAAATGTCATTTGAACACATTTAAACTTATGCCTCAGGATGCATCAAACTTCATTGTTTTTTTATGCGTCTTTCAACGCTTCTGATTGTTTAGGATTAAATGCGAGTGATTTTCAACAAATAACAGCCTATTTCGTATTGTTCATCGTGCAAAGCCATTGTGTGACTTCAGAAGGACAATTTTTATGATTTTTTTTAATATGATGATTTGAGCTGAACAGCCATCATCCCATTTACCTTCATTAATGCATGAGCAGCTTTCCCAAATACTTTTTGAAACGTCAAACAGGTGAGAATGAGTAAATGACATTACATGTTTACCGACTCAAATAAAATGCTATGTGAGTATAGAAGGATCCTGTTCATTAAACCTTAACCTCTCATGACACACAAGAACAAATGTGGGTCATTTAGTGAATTACAAACCCGACACACAAACCTCGACGTCGACAAAGCATGTCAGTGGGTTAAACAGGGGACGCATTAAAAAACATTCAAAGAAAAATGTTCTGGTGCTCTCTCTCTTCTGTAGAGCGGTGAAGTTACGGAGTGAGTACAGGAGAGCGGGCGCAGGCGGCACGACTTGTCATTACAGAAATGGAAATGGGATTTATAGACGCGCCGTGACTTCTGTCGCTCCCGAGGGCATTACTCACAGCACGCCTCCCACCAGGACCTCAATACACACCCAATTACTATGTGCTTAAAACTATTACTATGCACTCAGAATAATGCCCGTGTCCATTACCCTCACCGTAGTCAATGGAGGAGCATGCTGGGAAAACAATCTCCCTCTCTGATATACCTTTTCAACAGGGTTGCAGTCGAGACCATTGCAGTCAACAGCGTGACAAAATCAAGACCCATCCAGACCAGGCATTTGCCAGACAAGAACAAAGGTCATTAGCATATAAAGTATGTACATACAAATAGTCTTTAAGGTTTGGCAACTTTAATTTGGTCTGAAGTATCTGAGTGAAGGGTGAAAAATGGCCAGCTTATTATTCAGTGATGCATTTGAAAAAAAGAGCCAAGCAACTCAACTTTAGGACAAACAAATGGTGTGCATGAATCCATGGATTTCCAGATCATTGCAAAAAAAAGAAGAAAAAAAAAAGAGACTAAAAACACAAATTAATTAATTAATTAAATGAATGAATCTGATTTATTTTTTAATATACAAATATAAAGACATCACATTAAAAATGTGTGATGCAACTATAAAAAATATAAAAATAAAAATAAATAAATGGAAATTAAACTTTAAATTATGCACAACTCCAACATCTATCAGATTTATTATTTTGTATTAAACCTCCTTTTTATTTAAAAAAAACATATGTATTTGTAATATCTTGTATTATTTTTGTAAAGAAAGCCTAACATTAAATAATTTACTTTTTTTTTTATTCTGACAAATTTAAATATGTAAAATATATAATATGAATGATAACAATATTAGACTAAAAACATAATGATTTAATGTTTTAATTAGACTTTTCCGTTTGTTATGCAAAATAACTATATTGTATTATTATATTGTAATTTATAACTTTATAATTTATAAAAAAATCTGTCAAGTATAAATACACTACATAAAAAATCGACGAGAACACATAAATATAAATAAACAAGTAAATGAATGAAATCTTGCCCAACATGCACCTGTAACTTAGCAAGCTGTAAGTTCTGCTTCATGAGACTCATGACTGAAGTGAGTGGGATTTCAAGTTTATCACAGTGAAGTCAAAGCACTTCCGCTGATAACTGATCTGAGAGCAGCCGTGGTGGCAGACAGCCAGGAGTCAGCCAATGCCCTCGCTTCACAACACGCCTGAAGCCAGACATGCAGAAACTACATCGATCCGCGCAGATTCTGCACGGTCAAACTTTGCTTACCTCAAAATGACAGTTGCATTTTTGAATTTCAAATTCAAATTTAGAATTCCGCATCCTGTTTCGCAGCTACATTCAAATTCCGGAACTCGATGGAAATTCTAAAGTCAAAGATTCTAAATTCAACTTTGAATGATGCACAACCGCACGATCAATCTGATTTACTGTTTTTAATTAGACGTCTCCCCTAAAGAGAAACAGTGTTTTCATGCTCCATTGACAGACGCGAGCAACAGTCAATCACATGTCCCTAAGAGGACTGTAGTGTCAATAGGTCAGGTCATCTCATTCACAAGCTATCAGGTAACTATACGGCCTTATCGGACTGTTTATATGCATTCATCAATGCTTTTCGCATCACACTTTCTCCTCCAGTGTTCCTGTTCTGTTCAGAATGACCCCCGACAGACTCAGGCCTGACCTTCAGAGCCCGTAGAGGACATCATGAGCGCTCAGGTCCCTTCACTGGTAAAACTTTATGTCCATCTGTGTCTCTGTGTAGTTTTTACATTTTATTACCGACCTGCCTCGTCAAAAAGATGGATGACCGGACGGGGCTGTGCGTGTCTATGCGACCCACGGCGGGCTAATGTGCAACACAGAACGCTTTTATACGATTCGATTTATGACATATCCCCATCCTGATTCTGCACAACATTTGTGTTGAACTCGTACAGCCCTGTGCATTTGCATAAGGCATCACAGCTTGATTTTGTGCATATTTAAATATGTGAAATCAAAATCTTACTAATCTTACCGTCTACAATTACTTGGGGCTTATTATTCCATATATATAGACTAGAGATATTTTTTTTTAAAGAAATGAAGGATGATTTTAACAGATTTCTATTTAAAATTAAAGCTGTTAAGTTTTTTAACGCTGATAATAATCAGAAATGTTTGTTGTATGTTAGAATGATTTCTGAAGGATCATGTGACACTGAAGACTGGAGTAATGATGCCGAAAATTCAGCTTTGATCGCAGGAATAAATTACATTTTAAAATACATTACAATAGAGAATATTTTAAATTGTAATAATATTTAACAGAATTTACTGCACTTTTGATAAAAAAAAAAAAGCAGCCTTGGTTAGAAGAAGAGACTTCTTTCAAAAACCAAAAAATCGTACTGACCCCGAACCTTTGAATAGTAGTGGGTATATACAGTGTGTGTGTGTATATATATATATATATGTTAGGGTGCCACTCAATGTAATGGAAAATTATTATTTTTCAAAATGTTAAAGGTCTCACCCCCTCATTCTGTTCCTTTTATGAAGCATAATAGCAGTGCAAAGTTTCATTCAGATATATTATTATTTACTGGTATCTCAATGAGCTCAAATGTTGCATATGTAGTACATTTATGGCAAAAAAAAATCAATTTTATTTCAATTTTGTTCACCGCCATGACTTTCTAAATCCTAACAAGTCACCTTTACAGCCGCAACATCCACATCTGCAGACATTAATTGCTGACATTTTGGTCACTATTTGACATGGTTTGAGTTCAACTGATTGTGTGTAACTGTTGATTATTGAAGTAACTGTTAAGTCTACTTTTTGAGGATTTTTGCAATATTCTGATTTGTGATGTCAAAGTTAATATTACATGCTAGTATCGGAAAATGTTGCATATTGTAAAACTTTGTCTGCGTTGAGCTACCAGTAATAATCATTAGAATACATCCACATTTTGTCAGCTTTTTTCTTTTCACATTTCTAACACATTTGGGGGGGGTGAGAGGATGAAAAAAAGAATAATTTTTTTTTAGTGGCACCCTATATATATATACAGTATATATTTTTTATAAAAATGGAAGAAAAAAAAAAACGTTGCTCCCCCTCTGAAACGTATTTTCTTTTCAGCAGATGTCATTCCCTATTGATAAAATCAAGTCCAATCCTACATTTTTTCTTGTTGAATATGATGTATTTTAATCCAAAATATGACCCACTATACGGAAGTAACATGTCGATTTTAGCATACCTGTATAAAACATTCACTTCAGCTTTCTTCATAATTCCCCGTCTAAAAGCTGGTCAGGGATTTCGAAGCTTCCCTTTTTCTTGGAAGCTCCTCTAAATTCTGTTGAAGAGGATTCAACCCAGATCGGAGAATTGTGTGTGTTTCCCGCGTCCCTGCAGAGAGGAAGTTGCAACATCCGTAAAGAGAGATTACCGAAGCCTCTCTTCTGCGACTGCCGCTCCACATCTCTTCAAAGACACACATCTCCAAAGACAAAAGGAAACATGCATGCGCTCGGGACATTCTTCTAACAAGACATTCCCATGAAATCTGAGCTGAGCATGTTCAGAATTCAGATGGATAATACTCGGGGGGGAAATCAAGGCATAAATACCAACTTCTATGGATTACCAACTGACTGCATTTGATAGAAAGATCTTATGGAAATTGTATGTGCTGCTGTTTCATTAGCGAGTCTGATGGGATTGTATGTTACGCCTGGAAAGGAGCCGGTGGTCGTCATACTGAATTAATAAGGTCAATTAGCAAACACACAACGCCATCGAGAGCCAATAGCAGAGGCCGAGCAGGAACACATGTGTCTGTTTACTTCTCAGCGTGGCACGGCTTTGATTTATGGACACTTGACTTCTCGGATAAACACATTTCTAATAGAGCGGCGGCTGGTGAAAAATGGCCTGTAGTTCATTATATATGACAGGGAGAGGTCTCTTATTAAAGGGGATTTTATCAGGAAGTGCCACTGCGTTGTGATTCATTCATTGGGAGTGAGAAGGAGAACCGCACATGGTTTGCATGCATGTTATTAGCTACGATATCCGATGCGATGAAGAAATAATAGTGTCTCGCATGCGGTTACAGCAAAGAATGAAAAGCAGCGGGATCTATGTGCAGCAGATTTATTTATAACAAAATGAAAATTAACAAAAAAATATTTGGCAATCTTGAAAACTGCGAAGAGGACAACCACATTTATAATAACGGACAAACTCGAGAACACGCGGAGGGATAGATATTCACAAACTAATGATGGGTAAAACAGGACAGGTGTGCTTAATCAGTGAACTAATGAGAAACCATAAAAAAGCAACAAGAAGAACAAAGAAAACTGTTCAAAAATGTTTACACCACAACCATGTACCAAAAACTGGAAAGTTATTCCTTTGCGTTTTTTGTGCGTACAGATGTGAACGAAGTCGGCGAAAACGACAAAAAACGCTGTATTCTGCTGCCATGCCAGTAGATGGCGATGTCACATTAACGTTGTAGTAGTTTACACAGAGACGATAACTATATCGTTTTCAAAAATGTAGACTTTGAAACCCATTTTAAAAGTTTGCATTTTCAGGCCGTCAAAACACAGTTGTCGTGTAAATGGACGGCCAAAAAGCATAAAAAGTTTTGTTTTTAGTTTGAAAATAGTGTCATGTAAGACTTCAGTCTATGACGAACAGCTCAGAATAAAACGTCACATCTCGAAACTACGGTGATTATGACGTGTGTGAACGCAGCATTTCTCACTCAAACTAATATCTGCTTCTGCTTCTGATTGCTTTTAGAGATAAAAGCTGTTCATAACTGTTCTAGGATCAGTTTTCTTTGTAATAATAGCATATTGGCTAAACAGATTCGGCAAGCGATCTGTGTTTGCGCTCCGGAGAGCCTCGAAGGTTTCTATTTACAACCTGTTTTTGAGGCGTTGAGCAATGTAGCCAATCACAAACCTTTCTGAACTCAATGACCAATCAGAGGTTTTTCAGTTAGAATACACTCACCGCTCAAAACTATAAAGTCTCATTAAAATAAACAAGGTGTAGATATAATGAGAGAATCATGATAGCTTTTTGAAGCCCGTTTTCCGTCATGCTAAATAATGGCTACGCTACACAGTGGTTTGTGAACAGACACTTTAATAACAAATCATTTATCAAGAGCATCGGGATGTGTAATGCAGTAAAACTATTTAATGTAAATCTATTTAAATGCGTTTTAAAGGGAAAGTGCATCTCAGTTGTCGATTCACCCTCCGTCTATCTCTATGGGACTCTTTTGAAAAAGTTACCAACAAAACATAAATAACTATATGATTTATAGCAGTATTTACTGAATGTGGCACCAAAACCAATGCCTCATTTTGAGAGACAGCATTACAGTCTGACACAAATATTCCTAAATACACAAATATATAATGCAATTTGAGAAATATTATACAAAGTGCAAAAAAGCAATGTTTGCATGTTTACTTGTTGAGGAAATATAGGCCTATAAGCTAACTGGAAAGCTATACAGTATTTAAAAAACAAACAGCTATGCTATAAGCTAGTGGCATGTCTAATTTTAGTAAGCTACTCCCAAACTGGGTTCCGCTAGCTCTTTTTTAGCTAATAAACTTAACTTCCAGATGATATTAAGTCGAAAATGTTTTGTTCACCTGCTGCTAATCACATACGCAAGTCAGTGTGCTTCAGCCATTCACATAACTATACTCCATCTCTCATTAGCAGCCGGCAGCACCTCAAACCACCTCCCGACCCGAGTGCAGGAAACTCTAATTAAAACTAGTAGACTCGAGTCTTTCAGAGCCGTCCGAGCTCTAATTACAGGCCGAACACGACGCTTCTCTCGTCTGATGGGAAAGGAGTGTGTATTGATTAAACTCTCTGCATTTCTGTGCTGCCATTTAAAAAAAAAATGCAGTTTTTTAAATTTATTTCTAAATTCTATAGTTCTGCCGTAGTGATGTATTTTTGTAAGCCAAAACCGGAAGTTCGCATCACCCTGATTCCCTCAACAAAATACCAATAGAGGGTTTTCCAGAGCCCGTCTACGGAAAGCCTGGCCACTCCCTATTAAGTCCTATTGTACCGAATAAACGGTACAATAGGTACCGTTTGATAAACGCGACGGTGGAGCGTTTTTAAGCCCCAAAACGCAAAAAAATTAAACCACCCTCCAGAGTGAAGATCTTAAAAACGCTCCACCGTCGCATTCCCGTCTAAAGGGTAAAAACGGCAAAACCGCAAAAGTCTGCTAGACAGTGAAGGCGTCGCGTACGCGTTTGCGTCACAGGCATGCGCCGGTACAGGAAAATAACAAAACATTATCAAACTAAAATATAGCATTAATTTCATTGACAAAAAACTGTTAAAATTCTTTCATTTTTGAGCGACACGCGAAGAGCGCCGAGGGTTAAAGCAGCAGCTTTACCGTATTAAACATGAAAACTGTGTCAGCGTCTCTTTCAGTGCTTCACATCGCCACCTAGCTGCCTGGAGTGCACACGACATCAAATTTCACACACTTTTGCATCACCATATGCACACAGATTTCCCCCTCATAACGCTCTAACGAATAAAAAGTGATAACGCAACGCCACTTTTGCGCTTTCTCTTCAGATTGTTTCCGTGTAAACATAGCCTTAGTAATCATGTCTGAAAACAGTGTTTCCAACAGCTAGGGAATACACAGCCCGGTTTATATACAGGGCTACACAGCCATCTAGTGGTTACACAATGGTATTACAGGTAAATAAATGGTGCATCATTTAGAGGTAAATATTTAGTACCGTAAAAATGTACCGTACCGTATTTATTCCTGATTTCTCATGACTGATTTTCTATTTCTGATTTCTCATGACTGGCTCTTGCACATGTGCCATCCCACTTTCTCCGCTGCAACTCCATTTCATTCTCTCTCTGATTTTTTTCCCTCGTTCTCTCCGCTACTTCAGGATTGTGTGTGTGCTCAAGAGGAGCTGAAAGGTATCAGTGCACCGGCTGGCCTTGGGGAATGTGGGAATTAAAGTCGAGGGGTGACGCAAGTGGTCAAGTGAATGGAGATTATGTGCCTCCATCAAACTGCAAATAAAACACACTCACACACTTCTTCCTCCTCCTCCTGTGACAAACTCTCATCTCGTCCCTGCGCATGAATAATTCACTCAGATACTCCAAAAGGAAGAGCTATTAAAATTACATGGGGACGGGGGAAGCTGATAAAATATTCGTACCTTTCCTTTCTTCTCGCCGTCCTGTAGCTCAGAGCTCACGATTAAAGAGTTTCCTTCATCCTCTTCTACACATTAGTGAATGACACGATATCCAGCAGCAGTAAATATCATCTGGGCGAGAACTTCACGTATTGGAAAATGTTCTCATTAGCATATGTTTGAGTGAGAGCCTGTTTAAAAAAAGCAGGTCAAATATCCTCAAAAGCTCTGAAGGAAAATCGAAGGCCTCGTCCAGTTTAGTGTTTAGTGTTCAGTCCCAGACGTGAAGCATGGCTTGATAATCAGAGGCAGGTGCTGACCGTTTCATTCCAGGGAGCATTTGATTGGTTAAAAGTTTGGCAAATGGACACACAGACTAAAAGCAACTAAACTCCAATTTTAACGTCATGGGATGTTTAAGCATCTTTCATTTTACCTTAGTACAGTAAACTACCGTAGTAAAATTTGAGAAGAATTTTTTTTTTAAATCATATAACATCAAAATGTTACTTATTAACGTTCAAGAAATACTCAATCCATGTCTGAAATAGAAATAAAATAAAATCATCAAATATGAAAAATCGTGCATTTTCTCATGCAAAATCCCTAAATGCCTGAAAAGTAAATTATGATATTTTAATTCCAAATTATGAAGGTATAATTCGATTTTGTTGAATGACTGTGATCTTGCTAATTCGCTAAAAGCGTTTAAAACAAATTAAATACAAATATTTATTTTGCGATACACATTAAAGAGTTAAAATTGTGACTAAGTTTATTGTTAGCTAAAACTAAAATTGTTTGTATTGTAGATTCTAAAAATCGTGCTTCCCCCATATTTGTTGAATCACGGAAGCTACACCTGATATCTTGCCAAGAGATTTATTATTTGAACATGTGTCATGTGTCAGACAGAGAGAAACTCAGGCATATAAAAATAAGGCTACATGAGAGAAGGTCTTCATTCTAGATTTCTCTATTCCCCATTATCTATCTTCTCACCCCATCATGCTAGATGTAAATGGTTTCTGGGTTTCTTCTACCTTACCCCATAATCTCTATGTTTCCTCCTTCCTCTCACCTCTCATCATACCTTAATGCTTCTCCGTGTTTCTCTGAAGTGGTGCAGTAAGATCTAGCTTATATACATCACAGAGAGACTTACAACTTCCATGTAAGGTAACAAAACGTTGCTTTGAGCTTCTTAAAATTGGAACGTATATGTCATTTGTACACGTCACCTCCAACATATTAAGAACTATCCTTGTTGTTTACATTAGTGATATACTTGCATCAGTGGAAACATTCCTTTCCCTGCAAAGAACATGTTACATAGCACACATACCTCTAAGCAAAATATAGCCCTACCAGCTCTCTGCTCAGCACACATGTACAAACATAGTCTGACTTCACAAAATACATTATGAAACCACAAAGAAAATTAATAAAGAAAAATAATACTAAAAAATAACATTAAACAGTCAATTTTCAGTCTTCAGTATCAACTGACAGAAAGCTGATTTCAAACTAAATAATTTATTTAAGCTAAAAAGAAATATTAAAATAATCACAAAAGCACATAACAAAACAAAGTGTAAACTGAAAATATAAAAGTTAATCCAAAATATTAATAAAGAATAGTATATAAATTAGGGCTGTAAACGATTAATCGCGTTTACATAATAAATGTGCTATTTTTAAACTATTTTGTATATATAAATACACACACGTGCATGTATATATTTAAGAAAAATTCGTTATTTATATATAAAATGTCTTAAATATATACAAGCATCTGTAAAATCAAGAGGTGGCGTCTCCATTGACGAGCTGAACTCAGGCTGTATAACTGAAGTGCATTGATGTCTATAGATCTGTGATGCACATTGGCACCGCCGGTGAACATTTCATGCTTTAATTAGACACCGAAGGGCTCCTGAGGGACTCCAGCTCTCAATCTACTACAGCAAATCAACTAGTCACACATCTCTCTCTCTCTCTCTCTCTCTCTCTCTCTCTCTCTCTCTCTCTCTCTCTCGCTCTCTCTCTCTCTCTCTCTCGCTCTCTCTCTCTCTGCTAACGTTTTTTTTCTGTGTCTTTTATCAATAATGTCACCAGCCTAATAAAGTGTGCGAGGCCTTCCCGTGAGGCGGGGAGGAGTTCATGCTATCGGTGACGGACACCTCCTCCCATGCCGATCAGAGGGGCCGAGAGAGCCGGATGCACTGTCAGGTCACATGACGCCTGTCGCCGTCACACATCGCCCCGAATCACGCTGACAGAGAGACGAGAACGAGTGAACGAGACATTATCATTCAGGTGAAGCGTGAGGAGGCTATAGCACTGCAGGGATGATGGCATATCTTTGCAGGCCACACCGGAAGAGTCAAATCAAGCTTTTAATGTTGTTTATAGGTCTTTTTGTGGTGTTTTTAATATGCAAATCATGTGCAAATTCATTTTTCATTGCAGTTTAAAAACACGGTTTGAAATCGCTGTTGTTTCTGACGTCACAAACGACATTTTAACCAATCAGATCAACGTGTGATCGTCAACCAGTGGATCTCTGAGTGAGTGAGTGAGTGAGTGGAGGCGGGGCTCATTTGCATATTCATAGAACCGAAAATACTTAATGAGGCAAGGGTGTCGAGTTACATTCAAGATATTTTAACACTGGACATTTTAACTTGAAGGGGAATCTTTAAGAACATGTTTTTGTTATTTGGGAAGCTTTCAAATAAACTGACGAGTAAAACGTGTATTGAATAAAAATATGTATTGAATAAAACGTGGTGAAAATATCATAAAACCCCTATTGTCAATAATTTTATCACTTAAAACTTATCTTTGATGACCGAAGTTTCATATTAAAATTACATCTTAATGGCTTAAAATATCTCGAATGTAACTCAACACCCTTGCCTCAATTAGTATACGTGCACTTCTATGAATATGCAAATGAGCCCCGCCTCTACTCACTCACTCACTCAGAGATCCACTGGTTGACGATCACACGTTGATCTTATTGGTTACAAGGTAGTTTGTGACGTCAGAAGCTATGAATATGCAAATGAGCCCCGCCTCCAGTCACTCACTCACTCAGAGATCCACTGGTTGACGATCACACGTTGATCTGATTGGTTACAAGGTAGTTTGTGACGTCAGAAACACCAGCGATTTCAAACCGTGTTTTTGAGACTGTCTTTGGTTCACTGCAGTTTTAAGGAGAAAATAATGTCAGCAATAGTGTTGACTGATGAATTTACACATGGTTTGTCTTAAAGCATATTAAAAACACCACATAGACGCATAAACAACATTAAAAGCTGGATTTTCTCCACTAGTGTTAAACGCAGACCTCATTTCAGGCATTTAACCAAAAACCCACTGACGGTTCAGGACGATGGAAGCAGAAGTGCTAAAATTGGCCTGCAAAAATAAGCGGGTTAAGATGAAGATCGTCCACCAGCCCAAATCTTTAACCACTTGGCCACACAATTCGTTGCGAGTGCTGATGTAAATAGCCTGGAAATCCCACAACAGCAAGAAAAGCGAATTAAAAATGTACAGGGGAGAAGTTAGCTAAAGGATGTGCATGGATTTCAATCCCACACGCCGTGGAGTCTGGCCTGACCCATGAAGCAAAAATGAGCGCACAATTCAGGCTATACTCCATCTACAAATCGCCACTCTGTCAATACAAGAGGTGTTGTTTACCAGCAGTCTCTGAAGAAGCTTCCTGCACTCTCCGTCATTTTCAGCCGGCACCAGATTTCACACTCATCTGCTTCGTCCCAGCGGGCTTTACTGTGGGCAGCTAAGACGCTACGCTAGCAGTCAAAACACACTCCAAAGTGCTCTGGATTCACTGCTCCAAATGGACGTCCAAGTACAAACAATGCCGAGCACTTCAACTGTGTGTGCATGCATTTTGTTCTAATATCTAATGCTCATTTGCATGTTTAAAGGAATAGTAATATTGTGGGAAAGCTCTATTCTGTAAAGCTGCTTTGGGAATAGATGTGCTGTAAAAACCATGCCATTATTTTAAATCAGTATTTTGTGATTATCACTGTAAAAATTCTTGATACATTTATTCATTTAAATGTATGTTTTATTATGGGATGGCATATTGGTGCATGTACACTGTAAAAAAAAAAATGTTGAAACAAATCATGAATTTTAGTTTTTTTACAGTGTACACAGCAAAAAAAAAAGAAAAAATTGTCTTGTTTTTCAGTAAAATAGCGAAACATTCTTACAATAAGAAACATTTACTTGAGAAGCAAAATGTTTTACTTAAAAAAATAAAGCATAAATGTTAAAAAAAAAACATGCCATTGTTTTAAATCAGTATTTTGTGATTATCACTGTAAAAAAAATAAAAAAATAAAATAAAAAATAAAATTACATTTATTTATTTAGTTTTATTATAGGATGGCATATTGGTGCATGTACACAGCAAAAAAAAAAAAAGCAAAAAAAATGATTTCTGTCTTGTTTTTCAGTAAAATAGCGAAACATTCTTACAATAAGAAACATTTACTTGAGAAGCAAAATGTTTTTACTTAAAAAAATAAAGCATAAATGTTAAGTGCTTAGAAAACAACCACAAATATCTCCAAATGTAGATTATAAACAAAAATAAAACTTGTTTTCCTTTTGAATTCACTTTTTTTAAATGACCCCATTGGCAGATATTTGTTGTCAACTCACTTAATTTTGTCCAACTAAAACAATACATACGTTTTCTGTGCTAACATCTTTATTAAAAACCATAAAACTTGTAACGAACCTTCTTTTAATGTTACTGGACGAACGTTTGTTGATAACTTTGAGAGAACCTTGCCAATAAGTTCCCTGTGAGCGGTCATAAAATGCACCGTGATTATTTAATTTCACAGCCAAACCCACATATTGACAACCTTTGAGTGTTTTGACCTTTGCTAGGAAGGAAATTTAAAGACTGGGCCTGAACTTTAGCCGTGTGCGTGTGTGCGTGTGTGTGTGTGTGTGTGTGTGTGTGTGTGTGTGTGTGTGTGTGTGTGTGTGTGTGTGTGTGTGTGTGTGTGTGTGTGTGTGTGTGTGTCTCTGTCTAATGAGCTCGCTGTCTGTTTTGCGCTCCGAGTCCATTATCACACTCTTAATTCTCCTCATGGAGGAAATCAACGGTGGGAATAGTTAAGTGGCACCCATGGCCTCTCGCCCACGCGTCCTCGCTCTCATCCTCATGAGGTTTCCACCTCCACCAAAGCATCGGAGAGCCGGCGCTCTTCAAACCTGAACCCGTGTGCCGCGGGCAGCGTCTGAGAACGAGGCCCCTGAGGGCCGACGAGTGCATGTATCTGAGACTGTGGTTATGACGTTAAAGAGGTACTTCACCACAGGCCAAATGTGCTTTCAGTAAAACTTGTGCAGTAGAAAGGTGAAAAAAACAGCTACCTGACTAGAGAAAACAGAGAAAAAGTTGCTGTTGTCTTTCCTCTTGCCAAATAGGTTGGAAAACTTCAACACCCATAATGCACTGGGCTTGTTGCCATCCATTCCCACTAGTCAGTATGGATCCGTTTATCAGAGTCAAATACAAGGTCCGCCGGAAACTGAAGCCTCCCCGGCGCCGCCATTGTTGCAGAACATCTCCTGCTGTTAGCATTGACTCCCATTCATTTTGGCGTCACTTTGACAGCGAATAACTTTACATTTGAGGCGTTTAAAGACTCCATTTGTCCATTATTTATTTCTAAAGAAACACGACAATGTATAAAAGGCTCCATTACCTTGTATCTTACGTTATGGCCCCGTAGAAGCCGTTTTTATAAAAATAGGCTAACGATTGCGTCATAATCACGCGACTCTCTGACGCACAGTCGAGAGATTACCGTATAGACCGGCGGAGAAGCTCACGGGCAATCGGGGGACGTGGAGGCATAAAGTCTGATAAAGTCAAGGAGAAGCCCATAGAGAGATAAAGTTGCTCCCGCTGCTAGCTCATGGACAGCTAATGCTCACGCTCTCCGTCTCTGAGAGATTCGGAAGATGATTCAGATTTCTCTCGGCACAGCGACTAGAAGACTGACAGCTGTCAGACCGGTTGCCCACGTCACATCTTCGTCGTCAAAGTTACAGTTTAAATTGTGCACAACAACAGAAGCTATTTACAGGTGAAACTCGAAAAATGTTAATATGGTGCAAAAGTTCATTTATTTCAATAATTCAACTTAAAAGGTGAAACTAATATATTATATAGACTCATTACATGCAAACTGAGATATTTCAAGCCTTTATTAGTTATAATTGTGATGATTATGGCTTACAGCTTATGAAAATATTCACAATATTCTAATTTTGAATTTGGGGTTTTCATGACTCAAGGTATATGTGAATCACTCATTAAATATAGAAATTATTATGAAAACATGCTTAAACTTGATTATTAATTTATAGGAATAATATAAGCACTCAAAATGATATATAGATATATTGAAGAGACAAGGGATTCTGACCGCTTCCCTTTAATAAGCTGTAAGCCATAATCATATAAAGGCTTGAAATATCTCACTTTGCATGTAATGAGTCTATATAATATATTAGTTTCACCTTTTAAGTTTAATTATTGAACTTTTGCACCATATTCAAATTTTTCAAGTTTCACGGTAGCTATTATAATTGATTGATTTACATATTTTTCGAATAGAGAGAAAATAATCAAATGCTATTTGTAAAGTACACTGGATTATTCAAAAATAGGCATTAGCTACCACATGCTTATGCACATTTTCTCATTTAATTTGCAGGGAAACCACTATAGCATGTGATAAAACACAGCCGTGCACAGATGGTTCCAGCCAAGAAGATGCAATTTAATAGATTTAGGAAGGTGCAAAGGTTTATTGGCCTCATGCGTCGGTGCCAATGATTTTCAGTGCGCAAGCAAACCCATCTGCTGAAATTAACTTAAGAGGGCTGGTTCAATAACAGAAGAAAAAAAACTTTATGAAAATGCCAACTTCATTACACAATCCATTATAGCGCAGTGCCAGGCGTGTGATTTATGCCGTGGCGCATTTCGGGGTCTAAATAAGCCACTGATTCTGACCTTTCCACAAACACGCAGAGACTAACAATAACGCTCTTGCTGACTCAACCCAACATAATGTGCATCTGTTGCTTAATTACATTTTAATCTAAATGTTGTCTTTCTGGAGTAATGAAGCACAAAATCGTTTCATAATTCACGGGCTGTGCGACACATTAGTCTTTCTCTTTAACTTCAAACTGAGATGCAGAGCGAATTTATAAAAAAACATTTACACTCGCCAATTTAGCTCTCAGCGTGAATGCGACGTGATTTTACCTTTGTTCCCTTTTACATCAAGGCTAAAAACCTCAAGTAAAAGCCACTGTGACTGAATGGACAGGGCTACATGTTGCTACTGGATAAACAAGTAATCTCAATGCCTGTGGCTTGTAATTGAATCAGGCTTTCAGAAGTACAAAGGTTGGTATGTTTCAACACAATTATGATGGACGCTCTATTGATCAGCCGTATTTTGCACATCGCCGTCAAAAACCACACAGACCCCTTTTGCTCACGGCTAAAAAACAAATGCTGAAACCATAGCGAGTCATAAAAGTCATATATCTGTCATGATGCAATCTGCTATTTGCAAAAACCGTGCAATAATGTTGCTATGTGAATGTGTTCATCTATTACTCATATAAACATTTAAAAGTTGACAAGTAAAGCAAACCAACTAAAAAAGTGATTCCTTCTTTGCTTTAAAATCCACAAAAAGCTTTAAAAGGATGTTGTTTACATCAGATTACATGTAAAATCCTGTTACAACACAAGTCCTGTTCTCGGCAGCTTTTTGTATTACAAATAAATGAATGCTACACTCAGAACAAAATCATTATTATTCAAGTCTGTCTTGAAAGCGTTTCTGGGAAAAAGTTCAGTCTGAATGCACAATGAACGCTGAGTGTTGGGGCCTGAACTCATGAATATGCATGCCAATTGTTTGCCAATGAATGTAATATTGCTACAGTAGATATTGTTAAATAAATAAGAACAGGCAGCAGTGAAACGACGTCGCACTCGCGAGGTTCATCAAAGCCATTACAAGCTTCTTAATTAACAACCAAACCCACCGTCCCACCAGCACCGGAGGAAGTGATCCGGCCCAACAAGTAGTTCTTGTTTATAAGGCAATCCTAAAATGCAGTGCAAAAGGCAGGAAAAATGTGATAATTACGGTAAGAATAAAAAAATAAAAAATTGTTTAAAAGAAGAAAAAAAAACATTTTACTCAATATATTTAGCTAATTACTTAGCCTATTTTCATATCTATTAATGTAGCATTTTAAAATGTTTTTCTAACATCACCATTAAGTAGTGAAACCGTTGTTTCTGAATGTTCTCTGAACATTTTTTTTAAACATGCAAAAGTTAAGGAAACATTCCATTTTATCATTCTGCGAACATTATGGAATGTTACTTTTGAATGTTCTCTGAACATTCCGAAAAAGTCGTAAGATTTAAAAAAAACGTTCCATTAACAAAAAAACAGTCCATGAACAACATTTTTGTGCTAAGGTTTTGAGAATATTATTAAAGACCAGAAAACAGAACCCGCGTTAAAGCTACACTGTGTAATTTTTTAAGTTGATTCTTAGCAAAAAATACTTTGTTCTTTCAAAATGATATGTGCTCATTAATGTATAATTACTTCTACCAACTAATCAAGTATTGTTGCGCCATGTTGCGCCTCCATCTTGAAAATACATTAGCCAAAGAGGGACATACCTGGAAATTCAAGCTTCGCCTTTCGCACTTGACACTCAGTGGCACCGTGACGAATGATTTAGCCTGTTAAAGATTGAGGATCACGCCTATTCTCGAGGACATTATGTAGCCTACGCTGTAAACATCGCCTTACACTATTAATCTCGTACATACAGAATAACGATAGCACTGATACTTTACTAAGATTAGCTTGCGTTTGTTTGGGAAACCTGATAGCTGATGTTAGCAATGAAATGGTACCAAAATAACAAAAATGTAAAACTATTATTCGTTTTGGTCATAACCTACATGTTAACTGACTAAATAACTAAATAGTTTTCTAAAGTAACCTCATCACTTGAAGGAACACTCATGGATGAAGTCGAACTGGAAGTCATGTTAATCTTGGAATAAGTCAAGTCAAGTCATCTTCATTTATATAGCGCTTTTAACAATGTAGATTGTTTCAAAGCAACTTTACAGTGATAAACGGATAATTTAAGGTAACAGAGATTGTTTTGGCTTTATAGCGGTTCTTGAATAAAGATATTTTCCAGCTAAAGTTAGTTTTGATTGATTCACTTCCGTCGAAAGGATCATTAGTTATTAAATTAGAGACCGCTAAGACGACACCGTTCTCTCTACACACACTTTAAACTCGAACCTGTGAGAAACGCTGATGGCGCTCACGTGCGCATCAAGAACTAATTCAATAGTTATGCGCATTTGAATATATGTGCGCAGGTTTATAATTCCCTACAAACCAAGCCTTAACAAACTACTTGTCTGGCCTTAAACATTTGATACAGAACTTTATCTCTTCGGGGTAGATACGCGAAACCGAAATTATCCTGAAAACGCTTTATCTGTAGAGTTGTAAAGGGATCCGTCACAGGGGAGAGACCAGTTATAGAATAATAATGAGAGGGGATAGAAAGTAATAGTCAGTCGGTAGACATATACAATTTCATCGCTAGATGGAAGAAAGTCTCACACATAGTGTAGCTTCAAATTAACGTCACTGGAAGATTATTTGTTCATAACTTGAGAGAAGCTTCGCTGTCAGCTGGGAGGCAGTCGTATATTCCAGTGCATATATTACACACCAGCATTATGCATGTAAGAGCCTTTCCTCTTCCACTCTGCCAAACACGACTGGAGGCACTTCATTGCTCTCAGGAAGCTGCGGAGGTGAGACCGCACCTGCAGGGTTGCCCTGATAAATCACCTCCCCAATGAAACGCATCTGAATTGCACCTGCAGTGCGCTGGGACCGGCGCAGGAATGGAAATCAGGGGGACTAACAGCTTGTGGCCGTCCTCTCGCTGGGCATCCTAATGCTGTGGCGATTACCGAAACAGGAGATCTGACGGGGAACTCCATATGTCCCATTCAGAATCACTATGCGCTGGCATCAACGCCTGTTCACAGTGATGCATGCACGAGCATCGCTCATATTAGCAATTCAATGTGTAAACTTAACATCAGTGTAGCTAAAGTCTCATGAAACCCACACCTCGGCACGGGTCAGTGTTCACCATCATTAGGCATGAAAAGTAGCCTCTTTAATTGAGCTTTTATTTACATTTTTCAACTGTTTCATCCCCTTACTAATGAGGAAAAGCACAAAATCTCAATCTACAACAATGCACAAGTATGCAAAGAAAGTAATGAGCCATTTTTATTTGAACTCTGTTTCAAAAATACACACAAACGCGCTTTCAATTTTTTTGCAAGTTTGAGACTTCCATAACATTGATCTTTAGATAATTGGTCTGATCTTTTGACACGCTCACAATGCTGCCAAGTGTCAGACTGCATCTATAGTCTCAATGATCAAATGAAGCAAAATATACATTTGCAGCCAATGCTTCTGAAAAACGGCAAAGGGATAAAAATGATGCACTGCTGATGAATACTAGCACTCACCAATGTCGCATTCATATCTAATAATAACAGCGTTGTAGGCCAAAAAAAACATGCATTCCTGTTGAGACAAAACACATACGCAGCCAAATGCATATTTACATGCACGCCACCCAAGACCACGTCTCTTCTAATCATGTTTAACGTGATTGCTTCCTGATATCAAAGTCTGGCGGCTGACATGGTGTTACAGAAAAAGATCTACGCTTGCAATATGGGACATGCGTCATTTAGTGCGGATGGGTCGTTCGGCACAGCGTGTCTACATCAATCAGTCAAATCATGGTCAGCTAATGAGTGTGGAATAAACAGCAGAGTTTCATTAACATAGTGTCGTTATTTGGCACAGGACGGCCGTGAGTTGTTCCTATGACAACTACAGTGAGCAGTCGGCCAGAAGTGTTATTTAGACTGCTTATTAAACATGACCGTGTTAAAATCTATTGTTGTCAAGAGGCCACTTGAAGCTCAGAGACACGTATACACCTCTTTACGGGAGATAGTTCATGCAATCCAGTCCAACTCCTAGAGGCGTTGTTCTTCTAGAAAAGACTGCATTGTAACAGGTTGTCACCGCTGAACTTTAGCTGTTTACATACATAAATAATGACAGCGAAAGAGCCCCCTGGTTGGATTAGTTTCCACCGACAAGCAGAGCAAAATGCCGGAGTTTATTTCACTGTCGCGTTTGGCCAGAAACATCATCTTTCTGCTGTACATTCAGACTACAATAGAGTTTGGGCGGTATCATTCTCCGAAATCATCCTGCCTTGAGATTCTTCCAGGCCACTCTCTGTCACATCATATTACAAACAACTGTAGTTTGAGTTATGCGAGGTCACCCGTGGTTATGGAGACCTTGTCTGCTTCATAGAACAACTGAAAAAGACTCGGAAGTAAGCAGGCAGAAACTTATCCAAAGAGTGTACATACAAGAGAGGATACAATGGCCATTGAACGGCCTTCTGGCTCCCAATCTAGATTGTTAACTACTACGCTATAATATAACCACCGTTCACAACAACTACACACTCTGGCCTGATTCCCAGGATCCTCAAACAGCCTCGTAAAGTTGGCGAACGTGATGTAGACACATGCGTCCCGACATTAGGGCCTGGTCTCGTTTGTATTTGCCAATGCCCAACCCTGATTGTTAACAACTACACGACATTAACAACACTACGCACAATTCACAGGCCATAGAAAGGCAAAGTTAGACCTCTTATGTGAACCTGCTAACAGCCTCATAATGATGGCAAATATGAGACACATCTGCCATGATGACCCCATTTAACTTGGAAAATATGGGCAAGTCTCAATTGTAGGTTTTCACCAACGCTATCTTATGACCGATTCGTATGTATTTTACGAGATATTGTACGCTAATTCGTACCTTATTCGTACGATTTGTCTAAACCCAAGGTTTAGGGGCGGGGTTAGGTCATTCGTATTAATTCATACGATTTGGGCAACTCGTAAAATACGTACGATTGAGCAAAAATCATACGAATTCGTACGAAATAGCCACCTCGTAACATGAGTACGAATTGAGATCGGGTTTGTTTTTACCTATTCCCTTTCCACGCCTCGCCCAGATTGTTAACCACTGCATTAATACTCTACGATGAATATTCACAACAGCTACAGACTCTGTCCCATTCCCAGGCCCAAGACAGGACCTCTTATGTGACCCTGAAATATCATACTTTTGGCAAACATGATGGAGACACATCTGCCGTGATGACCCCAATTTTTTGATCAAATCTGGCATATACTAGCGTGTCTAAATTGTACAGCTTTTAACAACTACAATGTAAACTATAACCATGATTCACAACAGTTACAGACTACACCCCAGACTACATCCTAGACTACATCCTAGACTACACCCCAGACTACACCCCAGACTACACCCCAGACTACACCCCAGACTACACCCCAGACTACACCCCAGACTACATCCTAGACTACACCCCAGACTACACCCCAGACTACACCCCAGACTACACCCCAGACTACACCCCAGACTACATCCTAGACTACACCCCAGACTACATCCTAGACTACACCCCAGACTACACCCCAGACTACATCCTAGACTACACCCCAGACTACACCCCAGACTACACCCCAGACTACACCCCAGACTACATCCTAGACTACACCCCAGACTACACCCCAGACTACACCCCAGACTACACCCCAGACTACATCCTAGACTACACCCCAGACTACACCCCAGACTACACCCCAGACTACATCCTAGACTACACCCCAGACTACACCCCAGACTACACCCCAGACTACACCCCAGACTACAGCCCAGACTACACCCCAGACTACATCCTAGACTACACCCCAGACTACACCCCAGACTACACCCCAGACTACACCCCAGACTACAGCCCAGACTACACCCCAGACTACACCCCAGACTACACCCCAGACTACACCCCAGACTACACCCCAGACTACACCCCAGACTACACTACACCCCAGACTACACCCCAGACTACACCTCAGACTACACCTCAGACTACACCCCAGACTACATCCTAGACTACACCCCAGACTACACCCCAGACTACACCCCAGACTACACCCCAGACTACATCCTAGACTACACCCCACTCCCAGGCACTGGAAAAGCAAGGTTAGTCCTCTTATGTGACCCTGCTTACCTCAAATAATGTTGGCAAACATAAAAAAGACATAATGAATGACCCAAGTATTTGTCAAACTTGGCAAATATGTTCTGGTCTTGATAGGTTTTAGTCGACTCCCAGTCCAGATTATTGCTCTCTACACAATACTATACTATGACTACAATACCACTCACACACCTCAGAAAAGCATGGTTAGATCCTTGGCAATAATGGGTTGGACTTGACATCACAACTACAGTTTGCTTCCCTCTCCCAATCCCCAGAAGCTTAACTCACCTTAAAGAGCCTCAAGATGTTGGCGACCATGATGGAGACCGAGCTGGCGGCTGCACCGATGACTCCGACGATTTTGTCGGGCTTGGCAAATATGGGCTGGTCTCCATTAGCACAGCGTACATCCGAGCCGTCGCGCTCAATGAGAGCTTGTACAAAGGTGAGCGACTGCTCCAGGGCGTAGGTGTCCCGTGAGCAGGTGTCCAGGATTCGGGCGCCCAGCGTCACGTTGGGTAGCAGCTCTGGGTCTTTGTTGATCAGGTCGATGGCAAACAGCATTGCCTCCAGTCTGTGAATACCCTTCTCCTTCTTTAACTCTCCGCAGGGAACGCCACGCTCACCCCGGGAGTGAACCGGGAACAGGCCGCCCAGGATTATGTCCCCATCCAGGCGGATAGAGTGGGCGTATTCAATGGGTGGCGTCTCCAACTTTTGGAGAGAGACTGGTAACCAGTAGCAGAGGAAGAAGAGGAGCTGGTACTGAGTCCGAATTAAGCGTACAAGATCCATATCCACAGGGGTGTTGGGGTCAGTGTGAGAACGTCGTGTAGGGTTTAGTTTCCAGGTAATGGGATTGAGGACTAACGGGGAAGCAGGTGCACAGGAACATCCATTCCCATTTCAAAGCTGAAGTCGAGCATCTTGATCATTTAGGCCACGGGGAGCGCCTGGTGTGCATGTCATGTGACTGGAAGCAGGTGATATAAGGAGATGCGAAACTCTCACATCTTCAGAAGCATCTGAATAAAAGAAAACATTGTGTGAGTGGCTGCACAAAGAGAAATCAAACATGAATCACACACGAGCAACAAAGCAAACTCATCAAACACACGGACATCTTGACAGAAAGGAAATTACATCACAGTCATTTGGAGCTCAGTGTGGTCTTTCATTTCTGCCTCATTGAATAAACAACAAAATCAAGGCCTCTTCCGTCACATTTGCATATAGGCAACCAAAGACATTTCGCAGCGAGAGGAAACGTGTCTATTTGAGGACAATAGAGCTGTCGGGTGATTCTTACACTTCAGCGTGTGGATCGGAGAGTAATCAACGTGAGTTATGACAGATAGATCTTCACAACAGTTTTTTGTCAGGATGCACATATTTAGACATTTGGGGAAATGGAGATATTCAGATTAAAATTTTGATGTTAATGTTTAATTATATTATTAACTAAAACATATTTTTTCTTTAAATAATTTTAAATAATAATAATATCAGTACGGTCACCTACATATTGTGTGTTCTAAAAAATTTGGGGTGATTTCATGTGTGTGTGTGTGTGTGTGTGTGTGTGTGTGTGTGTGTGTGTGTGTGTGTGTGTGTGTGTGTGTGTGTGTGTGTGTGTGTGTGTGTGTGTGTGTGTGTGTGTGTGTGTTGAAGCTAATGAATAATTCTGAATTATTTTTGGTATATTCAATATATATATATATATATATATATATATATATATATTGTATATGTCTAATTATTCAGACACCTTGCTATCCTAACATAAATTAACTATAGTGCCCTTCTGCACCCACTAGTAAAAAAATATATAAAAATGATATATGTATGTCTGTATATATAATTATACATTTTTGGTTTAATTTGTGGAGTCAAGGTAGTTCATTTACACTGTTGTTGGCACACACCAACCACCTAAAACATTTCAGAGAGTCGAGACATGAGAGAGCCTCTCGTGAAACACCTCCACATCTCCACTAGAATGGAGAGCCATCGTTTGAGAGAGAGACACACACACACACACCGTGTCCGCCTCCGGTCGCCAAGAGCATCACTCCACACCGTAAAGGAAGTCCACTGCACACTTCTCAATGAGACTGCTCTCCTGGTGAGCCACTAATGCCACTGAAATCCCACACACACTAACCCAGACGCTGAGGGAAGATCTCATCATTATTCCTGGATCTTACTGTGAACTTTAGATTATCTTCAAGACAACATTCGAAATGTTCTATTTTAGAACAATGACTGTTCTAATTGCTTCTCTGGTTCTGACGCTGTATTCTATTCTCTGTTCTATATATGCTCTGTTTCTCTTCTCCAGTCATCTTTGGGGAAGACCAGTGCGCATTCGTTTGAAAATGCATTTGCATATACGATGGTCTATGCATAATTGGATTTGTTTCAGCCTAATATTCTTCTAGTTTGCAGAATGAATCTCTATATTAAGCTCAGGACTTCCCTCTCTTCTGCCGTTATTTCAGACACAGATGGAGTTATTACCCTGGCACTGGCAGTCGCAGTGTGTCCCATTTCTCTTTTTAATTTACACGAATCAGTATGTGTCAAGCAGAACCATCTTCTGCTGGAGATGCCATTATATTCCCACCAGGAGAACCTGTCTCGTAGGAATCCAGAGCTCTCTCAACTGTAGTTCAAAAAAAAAAAATATATATATAAATAAAAATACAAGCGCGTGCATTTGAGAGTTTTCAGTCAATTAATGCAATCATGAGAAAGACACGAGGCGTTATAAAATTCACATTAAGCACGCACATTTCTGATTCATAACTGAATTTATAACACACATCATGTGTATGAATCAGCATGCATGCGTGTGCATTTACGCACATTCCTTCGATGCAATGCAATGATTCACACACACCACACACACACACATTCTCCATATGTCTTTACATCAATGTCTCAATAAAAGCGCAACTATTGCGTCTAAAACAATAAAGTGCTGTGAAGTGACCAGTGTCATCTTAAAAACTAATGAGCTCAACAGACACAACTGACACATTCCTGTAGGTCTCAGTGACACGATAAAACACAAGTTATCTATTTGATCACTGACAGTTTTCGCGCTCAAAACATTTCCATGATCAACATTCCAAACAAAAGAACGAGCAGATCATATTTTCTCCTAGATTATTATACTTGCAGTATTTGGAAACACACTAAGATGGAAGTGCGGTAGATGTGAGATCTTACCTTCTTGCTGCCCTCAGATGTGGTGTGTGGTGCTGAAATGAACAGCGCATCACCAAAATGTGCCTCTCTCTCTCTCTCTCTCTCTCTCTCTCTCTCTCGTGCATCACATGCAGTCTCAAATGAAGCATGCTCTCATTTCAGAAGGAAAATGCACAGGATGGTTTCCTCGGAACGATTAAGAAAACACCCACTCTTGTGCACACAAAATAATTGATGCAGAAATAGTTGAAGAAAGGAGAGAATAAATGCAGGAATGTGAAGAAAGATTCTAACGTTATTTTGGATTTCGCGATGCAGATTGGCTTGAAATAAATATAATTTATATCTACAGAAACTGCATTAACACGCATTTCAGTTTTAAGAGTCAATATTATGATGTCTCGTGTCATCTAACGCATTATTTCTGGATGTACTCTAAAATTACCCCTGTTCAATGTATTGATTTAATGAGTGTGAATGCAAACAAGTAGCCTAGTTTCAAACTCTCCTCAGCATGCAAAGGTCTATAGGCTACTAGTTATTTATTTATTCAGTCGTTATCTTGACCACAGCTTCAACTAACCAAAGCCACATCTGAATAAATTGAACTCACATTTTAAAACAGGAAGAAAAAAAATAAATAAATAAATTTGGGGAATGTCAGGTTTAGCTGCATTATCCTTCAACAGCTGCTTTATAAACAGTGCACTATTGCCCTCTAGTGGTGTCAAGAACACTTGCTCACTCATGATTCCCAAACTACCCAGCAGAGCCGTCCTCAAATATTCACTACTGCACTCTTAGGGATTTAAAAATAATCTTTCTATAATCAATAATACATTTATATACATATATAGAATGAGAGTCAAGTGTGAGATAGGCTCATTTTAATTCAACAGAATCCGGTTACATGAGAACGCAAAATGCCTTTAAACTTCACTTAAAACTTTTTTTAAATGAATTGAGACAAAGAAAGAAAGAAAAAAACAATGCATATGCTAATTTTCTCTGTTTATTGTTGGTCAATACAAAGAAAACTGAAAAATAAAAAAAAGAGAAATAAAACTTCTATCCGTCAAGCCTCCAGAAGGTTAAACACAGATATGCACAGTGAATGCATCTGAAGACCTGTTCACATACTTATTTGTAAAATGTGAATAGACAAATGCAGAGCGTAAAATAAGATCAGAAGAATCTAAAACTGATAGAGAACTGCAGGAGGACAGATCTCGTTCACACAAGCACAACTGCTCATCTTCCCCAGAGCAGAAAACATCCCTTTCCTTAATATAACCGAAGCGGAGTCCGAGTTCATCGTCTTCAGAAACACATCCAGATCTCATCACTGAACACCAACGAGCCTGACGGGAGTCACTAGCCGAGTTCAGCAAGAGCATGTGTGTCTTGAAGCTTTTCGGATGGAAATGTCAAATCTTATTGAGTATACATGTATGTCTACATGTCCTCTTACATTCGAGAGTGGTCAGAACCCCTCATGAACAGATACCAGAGCACAGCTGGACAAACTGCACCGTTACGTTCACATACAGTCTCCAATGTGTGTGTTTGGGACGACGGAAAAGCCCAAACACACATTTCCAGGGGGCTCTTATACTCTACTGACTGATAGTGTGTTTTGTCCAGCACTGGGCTTCTCTTTGTCCCTTTCACTGTCCAGTCTGTCTTTCCACCGTCGCTGCCAGAAGTCCAGTTCGCTGTCAGAAAATATCTAATAAAGAGAGACAGGTGAGTTAGAAAGAGACACCAAACAGTGTGACAGAAACTATCATGATGTCTCAGAAATGTACCATGGTAAAAACTTTTTTTTATGGGCACGTACTATAATAATACCATGAAATTTGAACGTCTTGGAGTTCCTTGTAAGTTACATAATGTGCTTCAGTAACTAGTGTATTGCTTCAGTAACTAGTTTATTGCTTCAGTAACTAGTTTATTGCTTCAGTAACTAGTTTATTGCGTAAGTAACTAGTGTATTGCTTCAGTAACTAGTTTATTGCGTAAGTAACTAGTTTATTGCTTCGGTAACTAGTGTATTGCTTCGGTAACTAGTTTATTGCGTAAGTAACTAGTTTATTGCGCAAGTAACTAGTTTATTGCGTAAGTAACTAGTTTATTGCGTAAGTAACTAGTTTATTGCGTAAGTAACTAGTTTATTGCGTAAGTAACTAGTGTATTGCTTCAGTAACTAGTTTATTGCGTAAGTAACTAGTGTATTGCTTCAGTAACTAGTGTATTGCTTCAGTAACTAGTTTATTGCGTAAGTAACTAGTGTATTGCGTAAGTAACTAGTGTATTGCGTAAGTAACTAGTGTTTTGCTTCAGTAACTAGTGTATTGCTTCAGTAACTAGTGTATTGCGTAAGTAACTAGTGTATTGCTTCAGTAACTAGTGTATTGCTTCAGTAACTAGTGTATTGCTTCAGTAACTAGTGTATTGCGTAAGTAACTAGTGTATTGCGCAAGTAACTAGTGTATTGCGTAAGTAACTAGTGTATTGCGTAAGTAACTAGTGTATTGCGTAAGTAACTAGTGTATTGCGTAAGTAACTAGTGTATTGTGTAAGTAACTAGTGTATTGCGTAAGTAACTAGTGTATTGCGTAAGTAACTAGTGTATTGCTTCGGTAACTAGTGTATTGCGTAAGTAACTAGTGTATTGCTTCAGTAACTAGTGTATTGCGTAAGTAACTAGTGTATTGCTTCAGTAACTAGTGTATTGCGTAAGTAACTAGTGTGTTGCTTCAGTAACTCTCTGCCACATGTGGACTGGGAGCAGCTGGTAATCCAGCCTTCATGTGTTTTCCTGTTAGATGTAACTTACTGCAGCCCAGAGACAAACACCAGCACTGAGACCCAAAGGAACAGTGAAATGCTAACTGTCAGAGTGACATATGGACTTCCAGCACGGGGAGAAAGTGGAGCATTAACGGGGAAAGAAGCAAGTCAGGAATGGTCATGGATCCCCAAGGCAACCCCGTCACCCTTATTTGATGATCAGAGAGCTTCTCTTGTCTCGCAGGTCCTGTGACAGAGCGGCGTGATTAATACGAGCCCTGTTTCCAAGGACACGGGTGAGTTATCTTAATTGCTTCTTAAAGAAGCCCCCCTCACGGCTCTTTAAACCTCGAGGTGAGACCGGGCCCGCCTGATTTCCGGGGCCTTGCAGTGGCATCCATGCTTCATTCTCCCGTGCTGGAAGTCCACCCTGGGATTCCTCTTATTCATTAGCAGCAAGGCTGTGGTAACAACCCGCCAATCACAGCACGATTCCTCTCTCCACACACACCGCTACAACACACACCGTCTCCTCCGCCATCCAAGTTCAGGAGGCAGAACGAACACATGCTAGCACAGGACACAAGCGCACACACACTAGTGAGATGCCTACTGTACCTAGACTAGTACCTAGAGCCTAAATGTAGGTAGCAGAACACTACTACCTTCTGAGATGTTTTGGCCAAATTTAAAGGCAGGTATTTGCATGCATTTTTTTTTTTTGGTCAAGAATGCAATTGCAGAATGCATTGTGATGAGGTGATCGGCCTTCTAAAATGTTTCGGCCAAATTCAAGAGTAGAATTGCATGCATTTTTCATTGAAAAGCTCATTGCATACAAAAAGTATGCAATTGCAAAATGCAATGCAATGAAGTCATCTGCCTTTTGAGATGTTTTGACCAAATTTGTAAGCAGAATTGCATGCATTTTTTGTCAAGATTGCAATGAGGTGATCGGCCTTCTGAGATGTTTTGGCCAAACTCAAAGGTAGAACTGCATGCTTTTTATTAATTTTTTTGGTCATGCATGTAATTGCAGAAAGCATTGAAAGAGCTATGTGAAAAGAAGAAAAAAAATACAAAGTTGGTGGACAAAGCAGAAAAAAAAGTCAACAAGAAATACTTAGTAAGTTAAAGTATTGTGAAAAAGAAGCTGCTGTTTGTGTTGACATGTTGATGGTTTATGAGATACACTCACCAAAGCATGACCTTCGATCTCGTCCTGATCCCTGCGCTCCTTGCTGAGGTTTTTAGATGGCTTCTCTTGTGCAACCCTAGGTACCTTGCCTTTTTAAAGCTCTGCCCACAGATGTTGCACACGTGCAGAGATTTCTTCTTTCTCCCTTTTGAAATACTGGCATTCACTTTTTTACTATTGGTTACTATCCCAGTCTTCAAGGTCTTGCGCTTTACTCCAGGAGCTTTCAGGTTCCTGCGCGTCGCATACGGGGAAGTGTGGTTGTGGTGGACTTCTTCTTCTTCTTCTTCTTGACCTTGATCTTTCGAGTCTTCTTTGTTCAACACGACCTCGGCCGGCTTCTTGACGGCGTAGCTCTCCAGCGACGACGAGATCCGGCAGATGTAGGAGGACGACTTCTTGTGAAAGTCCGAGAGATGGCGAAGCACGTCTCTTTTGCGGCGTGTCTTGTAGCTGCAGAGCGGACAGCTGTAAAACTTCACAAAGAAGTCCGTGCCGTTGTCCGTGTGCAGCTCGATGTGTTTCTCCAGGTTTTGCACGGAGCTGAATGAACGTTTGCAGAGCTTGCAGAAGAGCGACTTGAAGTCAAAGCCCGCGGAGAACTCGGCTTTGGACGGCACCTTGTCCTCTTTAGGGTTACAGGAGGAGCCGGGACTGTCTGGAGCGTTCCCGTTGACCATTTTCTTGGATTCGGACATGGGATCAGTCGAGTTGGTTGAGGAACTGGAGGATATAATCTTGTGAACAGTTTGCAGGTGTCTCTTCAGGTGACCTCGAACCTTGTATGTCCTATTGCAGAGGAGGCATCTGCAGGACTCCGAGTCTTCTTCCATTGGCTCATCCTGATGCTTTTCCTCTGCATTTTCCTCTCCTTTGTCCATGTTCTCTCTTTCATCTTCGTCATCAATGCAATTCTTCTCGGCTTCATCTAACCGGACCTCCTCTGTGAGCGCCCCCTGGCTGTCGGAGGGGTCGTGTCTCCAGCTGTCGGGACTCTGGGATGAAGGTGGCAGGTCGTCTTCTTTCGACAGGTACTGGTACACGGCGTTCTGGTTGCTGGCAATCGGCTCAAATTTCAGAACGTATTCCTCTTTATCAGAGCAGGAATAGATGGCTTCAATAAGTTCTTTCATGCTTTTTTTGTCATCTCCAGAGGGGTCTAGAAGACAAACCAGAACTAAATGTTAGTTAACGGGATCGTATCATGGAAAACAGGATTTTCTACACTTTTTTTATTTATTAAAGAGCACTATTTAGAAATACTTTAACACTAGATACCTGTAACTAACCTGCAAAAATGAATTCAGATTACACATTCATTTATAACATCAGAAATTAACTTTTCTATTAAATTATAATTGATTTTCAGGGGGAATTTTTAGTGTTGTAAAGTGCAATTTTAATAATTACATTATTAAACGTATTAGTGTTATCTTATGTCAAATTCTTATATTTATATTGATCAGAACACAACAGGCATGTAACCAAACCAATAACATGTTAACAACATCAATGTTTACTATTATTATATGAATGTTTACCGAGGCTATATTCTGTTCAAAGGCCGGAATAATTGCATAATGTTATGAGAATAGTGTCATTTAAAAATGCCTACTTAAATTATATAATTGTTAAAAAAAAAAAGATAAACTAAATGTTATGCCTTTTCATTCATTTTCACTTTTACTTTAATCACGATGGTAGTTATCAATTTAGATGAATTGTGTAATTTATTTTGTTAATGACACACCCTGATTAAAATGTGTTAGTATATGCATAAATAAAACAATCAAATTTACATATAGAAGTCTTTCTTAAAAGTACAATAGCACGAACACTAAATAAGATGCAACAAAAGTAAAACAGACCGGGCAGAATCAATGTCACCAAAACATAATTACGTTTTATTTCCATAAGTCAATGAAAAGATATCATGGCAAACTCAACGCTGGTCTTTTGGAAATTGAATGAACAGCAGAAAGGCGATGTTAAACTAACCATCAGGTTCAGGCACTCGAGGGAAACAGTAGATCTCCTTGTGCTTGATCAGATTGGGAAGGCCACGGAAGAGACTGCGGCAGAGTTTGCACTCGAAGATTGTGTCCACCTCTTTTAGGAGGATGTGTTTGAGCTGTGCAGTGCCTGCAAACAAACACAAGAGGGCAGTGACAGGAGTCATTGAGATTCTGTGTCGAGTCAGACAACGGTGCTTTCCATTTCATTATAATGCATTGTTCTACTACGACTATAAAGATAAAGAGACCACAAAACCAGTCATATGGGTACATTTTTGGAAATTGAGATTTATACACCGCATGAAAGCTGAATAAATAAGCTTTACATTGATGTGTGGTTTGTTAGAATAGGACAATATATGGCCGAGATACAACTATTGAAAATCTGGAATCTGAGGGAGCAAAAAAATCTAAACATTGAGAAAATCTCCTTTAAAGTTGTGCATTTATGTTCACGATTGTGCTGCATTCACTCACAAAAATACATGTTTTATATATTTACGGTTGGGAATTTATTAAATATCTTCATGGATCATGATCTTTACTTAATATCCTCATGATTTTTGGCATAAAAGAAAAATCGATAATTTTGACCCATACAATGTATTGTCGTGACTGGTTTTGTGGTCCAGGGTCACATATAGAGGTGAGGTAACACACAGTACCTGTGCGGAAACATTCAATGATCTGATGGATGCCAGATTTGGATGTGAGCAGCGGTGTTAGTAGCAGAGCGGGATCTCCAGGTTCTGTGGAATAAACTGCAACAGAAAAACAGAGAATCCTTACAGTAAATATAAAAAAATCAAATCATTATTGCACTTAGAACAGTATTAATGCCCGTCCACACCAAGGACGATAACTTTAAAGGTAACAATATAGTTAAAAAATTCATTAAAAAAATAAAAAAAGGATAGCAGAATCCAAACCACAACTACAGATGAAACCCGAAACATTTGAATATTGTGCAAAAGTTCATTTATTTCAGTAATTCAACTTAAAAGGTGAAACTAATATATTATATAGACTCATTACATGCAAAGTGAGATATTTCAAGCCTTTATTTGTTATAATTTTGATTATTATGAGGCTTACATTTCTGGGTGAACTAACCCTTTAATACGAGGTGTAAACAGGGAAAAGAAAGGAAAGTGTGATGCAAATATCCTTCCTTTGCATCATAGAAAGCATCCAATGAATCAAGTGCCTCAGTTACAATACTGCCTATCTCTCTTATTAACACTTATGACAGTCTGAATCTCTAGAAATAATTCTCCCCAGACAAACTCATTACTCAGAAATGATGATCTGAAGTGGCAAGTCGTAAGAAGATTGAAAGAGAATAGAAAGTTGATAGATGGCAAGTCGTAAGAAGATTGAAAGAGAATAGAAAGTTGATAGATGGTAAGAAGATTGAAAGAGAAAAGAAAGTTGATGCATGTAAGTCGTAAGAAGATCCTTTTAAAAGAAAGATCTATAATAGCTACCGGTCGATATAAAATACGTCCGACTGTTTGCACTGTATTTTATTTTTTTTATTTTTTTTTCCAAACTGTGATTCAGGAAGATTTTATTAATTTTTAGGGCTGTCTGATTGGAAGAGATTTTGAAGGGGAACGGGAGAGCTTCACTCCGACGAGGCGAGTGAAGATTAGCTATACTATGGAGAGTATAGAGGTTCGCTGTTTGTTTAAAACAGCAAAAGTGAAACGTGCTCTGTGGGGGCCCAGTGGGGCAATACTGGTGTGGTACACCACCCCAGCAGAGGACGTCCCTGGATTAGGTCCAGTGGCACCGCAAACCTGCTCAATCGCTTCCATCTCAGATAGGGGTGATTATTAATTATCAGGGCTGTCTGATTGGAAGAGATTTTGAAGGGGAACGGGAGAGCTTCACTCCGACGAGGCGAGTGAAGATTATCTATACTATGGAGAGTATAGAGGTTCGCTGTTTGTTTAAAACAGCAAAAGTGAAACGTGCTCTGTGGGGGCCCAGTGGGGCAATACTGGTGTGGTACACCACCCCAGCAGAGGACGTCCCTGGATTGTAGGTCCAGTGGCACCGCAAACCTGCTCAATCACTTCCATCTCAGACACGGTTTTAATTATTCTTTTTTCTTTTGATTATTTTAATTTCTTCTATGTAAAGCACTTTGAATTACCACTGTTTAGCTTTGCATTTACTGAATGAGCACTGTGCCACTGTTCGTCCGACTGTTTGCACTGTATTTTATTTTCCAAACTGTTTTAATTATTCTTATTTCTTTTATTATCTATGTAATTATTTTTATTTTTATTTCTTCTATGTAAAGCACTTTGAATTACCACTGTGTATGAAATGTGCTATATAAATAAACTTGCCTTGCCTTGCCTTGCCTTGAAGTCTAGTTTGCCGTGCTCGTGCCAGTGTGTTTTGGATGGCAGATCTCACTGATATGAATCATATCCATTCAGAGGTTCAGCTTGTGCTTTCTAAATGAGACTTTATTAAAGTTTGCATTATTGATGGCCGCTGCCTGCGACTGTCTAGATGAGTATTTGCGAAAGCGTCTGGCTCTGAAACAAAAGCCTTGATTTAACACGCATCTTTCCACTGGATAAATCGGATCATATCTCTTTACGGTTGCCAATATTTCAAGGTTGTGATTAATGAAGCGCTAGTTTGTGGAGAACATTACAGAAAATACTTTTATTAGTGGAGTTTGCAAATAACACTAGTATTATTATTGTGGAAAAACTTAAAGGGATGGTTCACCATCTCATACGTCTTTACAAACAAAAGGTCTGGTCCCATTATAATGATCGAGGTTTGATGGTATTCATGTTGTGTGGAGTGTTGGATTAGTTGTTATTTACCCTTGTGGTTTTCCATCTACCATTGTAGGATTTGATAATCATTGTTACCTGAGGTAATATCTGCATATTATGAATAAGTATAGTATGTATATGTGGTTTTGGATATGTGCAACTCTATTTTCGTTTCTTAACGATTTAAGATATTATTATTAAAAAATATCTTAGAGGTATTATTATTACTATTATTTATATATATATATATATATATATATATATATATATATATATATATATATATATATATATAGTTTTTTTTTCTTTCTGCGAGCGGGAGATTACTCGCGACTGCCGGCAGATTTGAAATAATACGGCCACCGTAGGAGTTAAAACGCCCTCGGAGTGGGAGGGGCTAGAAAGTAACATTCAGTTGGTAGTCATATACAACTTCACCACTAGATGGGAGTAATTCCTACACAGTGTAGCTTTAACGTTGTGTTATCTTATCGTAGTGGCGGCGAGTTTAACAAACAAAACCCCATTTTCTTCAAAATCAAGAAATGTAGCCGTTATCTAAAACGACTCTTAAAGAGCATTTCCGTCAGTAGAGCTATATGGGAACAGATACACAGCGGGAGACAATAACTCTTCACTACATGAGGAGGTGGAAAATCAATCGTGTGTAAAATACGGGGGCATGAACACAGCTGTGGATAAAGCCACCAAATCAGTCAGAGATTGATGATGGGGATGTTGGGGAATTTATGGCTGGGACCCAGCGGTGTGTTTAGAGAGGTCCTCAGAGACTCGCCTTATATTGCAGGAGTTTTATGTCAGTGTGAGGGATTTTCCTGGAGGAAATCTGCCAATATAAGGACGCTAGGTGAGGAGGTGCCGTCTACGATCTGCACTTCAACGCCGCTGACTGATGCTTTTGGTTTGAAGCCAGTTCAGTCTGTACATTAGAGCCAAGGGTCCAAATTTAGCACTTGTCAAGTTGTAGGTGAAGGAAAAATTGGTTTTGGCTTGTAAATAACACTTGATTGACTCACTAGTTGCCTGATAGTAGTACACGATAGGGTTGTTATTGTTATCAGGTTCAAATCCCTATTTTTGTGTAATTAATTAAGAGAAAGTATACCGTCATCAACTTGATATATATACACGACTTCCCACCTCGCAAGTACGAACTTCCCAGGAGGACCATTTCACCCTGTGTGTGTGTGTGTGTGTGTGTGTGTGTGTGTGTGTGTGTGTGTGTGTGTGTGTGTGTGTGTGTGTGTGTGTGATGGGTAAGTGTAGGGGTAGGGTTGGTGTGTGTGTGTGTGTGTGTGTGTGTAATGGGTTAGTGTAGGGTTAGTATGCGTGTGTGTGTGTGATGGGTTAGTGTGTGTGTAATGGGTTAGTGTGTGTGTAATGGGTTAGTGTGTGTGTGATGGGTAGATGTAGGGGTAGGGTTAGTGTGTTTGAGTGTGTGTTTGATGGGTTAGTGTGTGTGTGTGTGTGTGTGTGTGTAGGGGTAGGGTTAGTGTGTTTGAGTGTGTGTGTGTGTGTGTGTGTGTGATGGGTAGATGTAGGGGTTGGGTTAGTGTGTGTGTGTGTGTGTGTGTGTGTGTGTGTGTGTGTGTTGGGTAGATGTAGGGGTTGGGTTAGTGTGTGTGTGATGGGTAGATGTAGGGGTTGGGTTAGTGTGTGTGTGTGTGTGTGTGTGTGTGTGTGATGGGTAAGTGTAGGGGTAGGGTTAGTGTGGGTTAGTGTGTGTGTGTGTGTGTGTGTGTGTGTGTGTGTGTGTGATGGGTAAGTGTAGGGGTAGGGTTAGTGTGTGTGTGTGTGTGATGGGTAAGTGTAGGGGTAGGGTTAGTGTGTGTGTGTGTGTGTGTGTGTGTGTGTGTGTGTGTGTGTGTGTGTGTGTGTGTGTGTGTGTGTGTGAGTGTGATGGGTAAGTGTAGGGGTAGGGTTAGTGTGTTTGAGTTTGAGAGAGTGTGTGTGTGTGTGTGTGTGTGTGTGTGACCTCACCTCTGTAAGGGTCACAGACTCTAGTGGCCCCTACTGAGTGAAGGACAATAGCAGGAATTTGCTGTAATCCTCTAATGTGGAAGGATCAGAGCGGATGGGCCGCTATTAAAATGCATCTACGCTCGTTTCGGATTATGTCCAGTCATGTGGACAGGTCAGAATGGATCCCATTGGTCAAGTTAAAATGCGTGTCATAGACGACATATGCATGTATTATTCATTTAAGATCCAAGAAGTGAAAGTTTACCTAGTGTCTTGCTCGCATGGTCAGGCCCGGGCACAACGGCCTCACCTGTGATGTCATCCGTCTGACAGGACTTCTCATTGGCTGGGGTCGAACGGACGTCCTCCATCTCTAAACCACTTCAGATGTGCCTCTGTGGAGATGGAGAGAACAGCAGATCTGTAAACAGCGACTCCAGACTCTTGACTGGAGAGATGTGCTGACAAACACCTCGCAATACAGCTGGAAAGACAATACAGGACAGTGATCAGAGACAGATCAGATGTTTTTAAAAGTCGTCTTTTTTGGACACACACACACACACACACACTAACCCGACCCCTACATCTACCCATCTCTCACACACACACACACACTAACCCGACCCCTACATCTACCCATCTCTCACACACACAAACACACACACGCACACACTAACCAAACCGCTACATCTACCCATCACACACACACAAATACACTAACCCTACCCCTAAACCTACCCATCACACACACACACACACACACACTAACCCTACACTTACCCATCTCACACACACACACACACTAACCCTACACTTACCCATCACACACACTCCCACACACACACACTCTAACCATCACACACACACACACACACACAAATACACTAACCCTACCCATCACACACACACACACACACACACACACTAACCCTACACTTACCCATTCTCACACACACACACACACACACACACACACACACACACACACACACACACACACACACACACACACACACACACACACACACACACACACACTAACCCTACACTTACCCATCACACACACACACTAACCCTACACTTACCCATCACACACACTCACACACTCTAACTCTACACTTACCCATCTCACACACACACACATACTAACCCTACACTTACCCATCACACACACACACACACACACTAACCCTACACTTACCCATCACACACACACACTAACACTACACTTACCCATCACACACACACTCACATAGACAGACAGACAGACAGACAGACAGACAGACAGACAGACAGACAGACAGACAGACAGACAGACAGACAGACAGACAGACAGACAGACAGACAGACAGATAGATAGATAGATAGATAGATAGATAGATAGATAGATAGATAGATAGATAGGATAAAATTTCCTTTTGTATTTCAATGAGAATTCAATAACAAAGATCAAACCAAACATAGTACTTTATGAAACAAATGAGAAGAAAAAAAATCTAATATCAAAATTCAATGACAGATAACTTATCAATCGATTTCTGCACTAAACGCTCATGCTTAATTAAATGTTTTGATATACGTTTTTTAATAATAGGCCTTTATCACAGTCCGCGTGTCGTCACATCCGGCTCCGATTAGCAGCGTAAAGGAATTTCCAACTTTGAATTATGATTAACCGTCGTCACCCGTTATTGTCAACAATATACAGTGCTATGCATAAGTTTAGACACCCATGCTAAAGTTGCCTAAAAAGAGGAATAATAAATAAATAATCTTTTGGAAATTGATCTTAGTGCCTTAATTAAAAAAATGAGGAAAAATCCAAGCTTTAAGGACACCAATTTTCTTTGTGAATGAATAATGTATCGTAAATAAATAAATGTTCTTCCTTAAAACACAGGGTGCATAAGTAAGTACACCCCTGTGTTAAATCCCCATAGAGGCGGCAGATTTATATTTTTAAAGTCCAGTTATTTCATGGATCCTGATAAAGACGATCAAACCAGTTATTTTTAAATAATCGTCTGGATTATCGTCGAATGGGTCAAATTCATCTAATTATTGATGATTGCATCGTAAAGTAAGTGCATGGAAAAAATGCGAACATTATTGTTTAATATAAGATTTCCCCAAACCTTTAATCCTCACAAAATAGACTTTATTCATCAGAATTCATATTTTAAACTGTCTAAATCTAATGCTCTTTAATGTGATATGGTGTCTGTATTGTATTCTTTCAGTTCTGTAATAAAATAAGGTGATGAGACTGAAGTATTGCGCATACACGTACGAAATATGCGTCTTTCACAATACTCAATTACTGACTGTCAACTGAGGTTGGTGTCTTTAGGAAGTATCTGTTCTAAAGGTTACATAAATAAAACACAACAATCCCGTACTATGGGTAACGCATTACAAGTTACATAAATGTAATCAGATTACTTTTTTTCCAAGTACCGTATTTTCCGGACTATAAGTCACACTTTTTTTCATAGTTTGGCTGGTCCTGCGACTTATATTCAGGTGCGACTTATAAATCAAAATTAATTCGCACTGACTGAGATGAACCAAGAGAAAACATTACCGTCTACAGCCGCGAGAGGGCGCTCTAGTTAGCGGAGTTGTTCAGAAGCGACACCGAGGAAGAACTCAATGTATCCAGAGTTGGGTAATGAGATCGGGAGCTTGGTGAACTTGCTGACCGGTAACTTGTTGAACTCGCTGGCTTATGTTAATTTAGTCTATTCAGCCTCCCAGGTATATGATCTGTGTGCTATTGTGTAGCTGAATAACTGTTAATGTGTTACGCTAACACACCGGACATCTATTCAGCCTGTTGTTCTGTGTGCTATTGTGGAGCTGAATAACTTGCCTTTCCAGATTAAATGTCTGTTCTTGGTCTTGGATTTTGTGAAATAAATGTATAAATAAATGCGACTTATAGTCCAGTGCGACTTATATATGTTTTTTCCTCTTCATGGCGCATTTTTTTGACTGATGTGACTTATACTCCGGCGCGACTTATAGTCCGGAAAATACGGTAACTAGTAATGCATTAGCTACTTTTAAATTTACAAAACATCTAAGTTATGTTTTTAAATAAGTAACTCGAGTTACTTTGTTTCCCCATGTCGTGACTGACAGCTCTCCTGCCCTCATGTTAAGAGGAATCGTGAGTAAAATGTGTGTGAACATGATGGTTATTGTAGATCTGGACTAAATGTGAACATGCATTTACTCATCTCACTTGCACAAAAACAGATTCATTATTCCTCGAAAATGAATAAAAACAGTGAACAACTCGGAATAAAGCAAGCCTGCAATAATTAAATGTTAAATAACACAAATATACTTTATGTTTTTAATCTCACTTTATTAACCAATGTCTTTGCTGCTGACCTTCAATGATCTGATTGAACCATAGTAATAAGCAAAAATGACTTTAGATAAACATCGCATTTGTGTTTGACTATTTTGCTGAAGTAACTGTTGAGCTTTCTTCTTCTGCAGAACAGCTGAGCGGTTAGTTTGAGTTGCGCCCCCTACTGTACAGGCATGAATTTGCATTTCCTTCAGTCTGAGGCTCATTCATTTCTCTTGTGGTGTAAAAGGGCCCTTACATTTGCCAAAAACAGAACTTTATTTATTGTTTAAAAATTCACGTAATGCATTACTTTCCATAAAAAGTAACTAACACCATTTAGTTACTTTTTAGAGACGGTCACAATATAGTAATGCATTCTTTTTATAAGTAACTTTCCCCAACACTGGACCTAGGCTATATACCATTACGTCTGCCTATTCTCTAACATTGTTAGTCAAAATCTCCTGAAGACTGCCAGTCCGTCCGTTTCAAAGTTGTTCTGCTTTACTGTACATAAGTATGATCTTGGAGAATATGTCCTGTACTTGAGTGCTATAGAAAATTAACACTTAAAAATAAAATCTTGCATTTACAGCCAGAAACCAGCTGACAATCACTTTATGAACATCTGTCTTCATGTCAAACACATATAAAATCAGCTTCTGGTGGGTTTAATGCTGTTTTCATGTACCAGTTTCAGGTAAACAACTGGTTTGTCCAAAAACCCAACATGAGGACATTCAGAAATGCTGATTAAGTTGCTTTTCAACGCTTTTATTGCATTAAACTAACTTCTACTTACTAGGTAGAAACGTTTTGTATGTTTTTGGCCGGATACTTTGACTTTTGTTTCAGTCAAAATGTTGTCACGCTATCCAAACGGCCACTTCAACATATTTTTTCAGCATTTTTAAAACCTCATCCACAATCTGAAACTACCAAAGTTCACACCGACGAGCCAGACACAAGGAAGAACCACGTACAACGCGTTTGTAAACCCACAAAGGACGATTCACGCATATGAAAAAGCATAAAAACGTAATCAAACACGGAAAATAAACTTTACAACACATCAACATCCAGCCGCGCGGAACCGAACCTCAGGCACGCGCTGCGCTTTGCTCGTCATTGCGCGCGGCGCTGGAGAGCCTCGCGCCATTGCGCGCGCTCTCCTGACTCACACATGACAAATATCACAACAAAACACAAACAGTGTTGCTAACAACAGTCATCCGCATCTAATAAACTAGTTACACCTTTTATAATCACGCGCGGAATCGAAACCGATCGTCTCTTCTTCGCCATCCACAGGCTGAACAACAAAACCATGACGCCATTTTCTGCAAAACAACCGCGTTCGGGGAGGAAACGCGACGCTTTTGCGCGTTTAAAACGCACGTAAACCGCTTCATCAAAGGTCGCGAGGCTTAATCGAAGCTTTTAGGTGTTCTTACCGATATAATCCGCAGATTCCCGGAAGATACTTCGACCCTATGAGCTCTTGGATGGTGTGTGACGCCTCCGCGCGCATGAGTGTGAGTCTCCAGCACATGCACGTGCCCTGCTGAGCAAACACTGGAGATCTAGCAGGGTCCGGGACCTAGCGCTTAAAGATCCGGGCTGGACCCAGAAGATTGGGGGTTCGAGTCGCTATCACCAATCGACACATTTAGCTACAACATTTGATCAGACTATCACACAAATGCCAATGCAAATAAACGGGCTTGAAGCAGTTTAAAAGTTTAACCTTTCTAATAAAGAAAATTTCGGGTAATAGTCACGTTTTAGAGGTCATTCGAATGGACTCAAAAAGTTTGTTTATAAATCTAAAAAAGTTCGTTCTTTCCATATTTTTATTAAAATATAACTTTTTAATTGTTTTAATAGCCTAGTATAAAAGTTATATTTAAGTTAATTATAAGTTATTCTACAAAAGTCATATGGTTAATGAATCATTGAAGGTCAGCAGCAAAGATATTGCTGAATAAAGTGAGATTAAATGCATAAAGTATTTTTAAATTTAGACTATATTTAATTATTGCAGATTTGCGTAATATTCAGTTTGCGTTTTACTGTTTTTATTCATTTTGAGGAATACTGAATGTGTTTTTGTGCAAGTGAGATGAGTAAATAAATACATGTTCACATTTAGTCTAGAAAGAACTACAAATAATATTCTTATTATATCGATACTATGTAAATTACATAGCGATATAATAAGAATATACTATTAATGTAACTATATTATTATTATTTATTAGAGATAATAGATCAAATAAAGATCGATATTTAGATTAATCGAAACTTCTGATTTGTCTCAGGTGCTGGGTAGTTGCGTTGCTAGGATACCACCCGAGATTCGCGCGCAAAACTTGTTTATATGAGCTCGTGCGCGTCAAAAGCAGCTGCAAAACTGTTCATCATAGATAGATTATAGATATTGATTGATTAAATGACAGACGGATGATGAATGGGTAGATAAATAAATTGAATGACAGATTGAACCATAGATAGAATGATAGACAGATAAATAGAATGATTGATGGATTGAGATAGATAGATAGATGGATAGATGGATAACATGGCTTTAAGCCCCTATGTTCTTGAAGACAGTGATTCTTCTGTAATAAACACTAAATAAATAAACTCTCAGCACAGACACTTGAATACAAATCAAGAACGCAGTCGAGCAGGTAAGAAAACTGTATTTCTGTAACAACTGCAATGCAAAATATCATCAAACCCAAAAATACACATCTATATCATTGAGAACACATGGGCCAACAGGACACACACTGTATAAAGGACACAGGAATGAGAGAAATGCCTCTGATGAGTCCAGGTATAAAAATAAGGCCTTAGAAATCTTTACAATTGTTACGGCTGGGTCACACTGAAGGTGTCGCTATAAAACATCTATGAACATACGCATCCGGCAAGAGTAAAGGGTGGAGATATCCTCGAGAACAGGGATGATTGTGCAGTGTTATGACAAACCACCTATTTAGCAATGACATTCACTAATAATGGCAAAGTAGTAGACTGCACACACACATGCAACACCATCAGTAGACGAACTGACCGATCAGACTGACTGTATGGAGAACATTACAGAATTCATATTGCTTCAGGCATTTTCCTTTACATGGAAGCAAGCTTTCTCTTTCACAGAAAAAAACTAATTGCGCGTTTTTTTTGTGATCAATGTGTAACCGAGAATGTAGCTTAAAATACAATAATTATAATTAAACCATCTGACAGTTATAATCTATGGACGCTTGTTTCCACCACAGAATAAAAAATAAAGCTACTTTTTTCCACGCTGTTTCGAGTTTACATCTCGCAATTCTGACTTTTCTTCAGAATTGCGTGACATAGGCTACTCACAATTGTGAGTTAAAGTCATTTGCAAGATATAAAGTCGGAATTGCGAGTTAAAGTCAGGATTGCGAGTTATAAATTCAGGATTGCGAGTTATAAAGTCAGAAATGCGAGTTATAAAGTCCGAATTGCGAGATATAAAGTCAGAATTGCGAGTTATAAAGTCAGAATTGCGAGATATTAAGTCAGGATTGCGAGTTAAAAATGCAGAATTGCAAATTATAAAGTCAGAATTGCAAGTTATAAAGTCAGAATTGCGAGTTATAAAGTCAGGATTGCAAGTTATAAAGTCAGAATTGCGAGATATAAAGTCAGAATTGCGAGATTTAAAGTCAGGATTGCGAGTTATATATTCAGGATTGCGAGATATAAAGTCAGAATTGCAAGTTATAAAGTCAGAATTGCGAGTTATAAAGTCAGAATTGCAAGTTATAAAGTCAGAATTGCGAGTTATAAAGTCAGGATTGCGAGTTAAAGTCAGAATTGCGAGTTATAAAGTCAGGATTGCGAGTTAAAGTCAGAATTGCGAGTTATAAAGTCAGGATTGCGAGTTAAAGTCAGAATTGCGAGTTATAAAGTCAGGATTGCGAGTTAAAGTCAGAATTGCGAGTTATAAAGTCAGAATTGCGAGTTATAAAGTCAGGATTGCGAGTTAAAGTCAGAATTGCGAGTTATAAAGTCAGAATTGCGAGTTATAAAGTCACAATTGCAAGATATAAAGTCAGAATTGCGAGTTATAAAGTCAAAATTGCGAGTTGTACAGTCAGAATTGCGAGTTATAAAGTCAGAATTGCGAGTTAAACATTCAGGATTGCGAGTTAAAGTCAGAATTGCGAGTTATAAAGTCAGAATTGCGAGTTAAACATTCAGGATTGCGAGTTAAAGTCAGAATTGCGTGATATAAAGTCAGAATTGCAAGTTATAAAGACGGAATTGCGAGTTAAAGTCAGGATTGCGAGGTATAAAGTCAGAATTGCGAGTTATAAAGTCAGAATTGCGAGTTATAAAGTCAGAATTGCGAGTTATAAAGTCAAAATTGCGAGTTGTACAGTCAGAATTGCGAGTTATAAAGTCAGAATTGCGAGTTAAACATTCAGGATTGCGAGTTAAAGTCAGAATTGCGTGATATAAAGTCAGTATTGCGAGATATAAAGTCAGTATTGCGAGATATAAAGTCAGGATTGCGAGTTAAAAATTCAGGATTGCGAGTTAAAGTCAGAATTGCGAGATATAAAGTCAGAATTGCGAGATATAAAGTCAGGATTGCGAGTAAAAAATTCAGGATTGCGAGTTAAAGTCAGTATTGCGAGATATAAAGTCAGAATTGCGAGATATAAAGTCAGGATTGCGAGTTAAAAATTCAGGATTGCGAGTTAAAGTCAGTATTGCGAGATATAAAGTCAGAATTGCGAGATATAAAGTCAGAATTGCGAGATAAAAATAGTTTTATTCCGTGGCAGAAACAAGCTTCCATTGTAATCTCACTCAATCACTCAATTCATTGTAAAATCAGCCGAGTGAATGAAAATAAGATGAAAACAAAAAACAAAGATTGTTTTTTTTTAAATGCAAAAAAAAAAAAAAAAAGTAAATATAAAAGAAATATATATAAATAAAAATTGCACTGCTATGCCATGGTAACATTCATTAATTTCTACAAGAGGGACGTGTGTATAATAATAATAATACTTCATACAGTTACAGGTCAACATTATTGATGAACTGAAGTACACAGTTTTTTGTGGCACTTTTGGACCAAAACAAAGAGCCATAAGATCAAGAAGAGAAAAGGGGGTTCAGATCATAAACATTACTTAACTGGCTTTTCTGAAAAATATATATTATTGTGTCAATAATTCTATACAATAATCTCTGATGATTGATGTGCAATGGGAAAAGGCAAAACATGTAACGAGCATCCTCTCATCCCGGGCCGTCGAGAAACTCCACATGGAAGCAGAACTGGGGATCCGGCTCGCTTTCCAGCTCCGGCTCGCATCGGCATCAAGGCAACACGGTAAAAATCACACGTGTGTGTGTGTGTGTGTGTGTGGGGGGGGGTCACAGCAAACAAGAAGCTGGCTTTCACAGAGCGTATCGTCTTTGCACAGTCGAAACAACTATACATGATTCATATATCAATACTTTCATAAATAAAAGAGTACTCAAATCTTGAAGAAAAGTGCACAAAAAAAGGATCTTTACTCTTTGAATATTAATATTCTTATGCTAGCGATGAAGACCTTCTCAGAGATGAAGCTCAAATTGTAAATTATGACAAAAAGCTTTTGGGGAAACCCGTTTGGAAATAATCATAATTTTCTGTTTGGTGAGGTTAGCGGCGCAGAAATTACACACGTCCACCTCTGACGTCAGCATGAAATATATTCATATTCAGTGAGATTCAACCATACTTCCTTTTGTAAAAAAAAAAATCGGTCATAATGTGGCGTAACATTTATTTTAATGCGTGAGACAAGGTCAATGTACACTACTAATTAAAAAAAAAAAATTGTTTTAATATTTTGCTCTTCGGGCTGCATTTATTTGATTAAAAAAATACAGTAAATATTGTGAAATAATATTATAATTTAAAATAGCTATGTGAATATATTGTAAAATATAATTTATTCCTGTGATCAAAGCTGAATTTTTTAGTATCATTACTCCAGTCTTCAGTGTCATATGATCCTTCAGAAATCAGTATAATATGATGATTTGCTGCTCAAGAAGCATTTATGAATATTATATCAGTGTTGAAAACAGCTTAAAATATTTGTGGAAACCTTGATTCTGTGATAAATAGATCACTTTTTGATCAATGTATTGCTAAATAATGTAAAAACTTGAGAAGGTCTCTTTGAGAAGGTCTTCATTTCAGGAAGTTAAACACTAAAAGGTACACATATTGACCTCATGACATCTTTAAAAAATAAAATTGGCAACAGACCTCGGCCGACTGCCAAAACTGGCTCACTGCAGTGTACCTTTCCTCTAGAAAACTGTGGGTACATCATTATTTCAGTTAGTATTCCTTTAAAACATAATCCGAGAGGGATTATTAAATGGGACGAGCGAAGAAACGTTCGGCCCTTTCGTTTTTTTTAGGTCTATGAAGATACATCTGACTGAGGAAGATCGAAACCACTAAATCCTTGAACCTCTGAGAGATACTAACAATAAATACACAAAAAATATATATATAATAAAAGATATGTACATACATTTCCAACAATAGGGTCTCAATAATACTTAAAACTTTAAAAATGGCATACAAATATACTTCAGCTCAACGCGTGAAGCACTAATCAGGTCAGTTAGAAAATTAATAAAGATGATAAATTATTATACAAAATTCATTACTGGTTAAAGTTGCTTTGCAACATGAGTACGACTCCTGACTTTTTTAAATCCACAAAACACGTGTGTCAAAAAAACAAAACAAAAAACAATTCTCAAAAAAAAACTAAATTCATCCAATTTAGAAAAATACAACTTGCCAAAAAAAAAAAAAAAAAAAAGCGTTTGTAAAATATTCCCTTGGTAGTTTTTCCCTCCTTTTGTGTAGTTCAGGCATGAAATTAAGTGCACTTTAGATTGACACGGTTGAGTCTGAAGGGGTTTCCCTCAATCCACATGAAAACCAAAATAAAAATGTGTATCGCTGAATGTCTGAAACTGGTGAAATCTAAAGAATCTGAATCTAAAGTTCGTGAATATTCAAAAGAAACGAGAGATTGACTTTATCTTCCAGAAAGTCTCCAATGACGGGTTTATTCCTAATGGGTGCGAGTGGAAAAGCCCTGTGAGGGAGACTCAACCGTGGAGCGATCAGAGGCAGCGCTGGGATAAAGGCAGGACAGACGCCCTCGGGAACCACGGGAGATCGCTCCAGCGTCAGTGAGGGACCTTGGGCTGCAAAAGAGGCTGCTGGTCAGTTGGGTGTCACAATATATCGCAATACAAAAATGCAACATGTATCGTGGATAGTGACAATTTATAAACGGATAGTTCCCGTCCTTGATTCTGATTGGTTGAGCCGCGTTCGAAGCCGTTCAGAATCACACAACAATATTGTGACCATAGATATACATAATAAAGGCTAGTCTCGTCCGCGCTGCTGGCCAATGGAGGTCGACGTCCGCACCTGGCGGCCATCTTGTCACAGTCAGCTCGCTCACTCGTAACATTGTGTTTTAATGGTGCGTGTACTTTTTAAATAACCATAACTTGCTAAATTTTCTACCGATTTTCAAACGGGTTGGTTTGTTATAAACATCAGAGATGTAGTTATGACACTGCGTACTTATGAATAATTATAATATGATATATTTCAACATGTTCAAGCATCCAGAATTATAGCCACGTTAATAACGTTTGTAAGAAAATCCGTCAAGATTTCAGCGAGATAAGAGGATTTTTGTTTCGTGCAGATCACTCACCTTACAGAAAGCTTGCCTGTGACAAGATGGCCGCCAGTGATGACGTTAGAGACTCCGCCGTAAGACATCTAGCCTTTATTATGTATATCTATGCCTGTGACATTGGTTGGCGGAGGAATAAATGTGTTATAACGTTATATTTGTTGTTGCTGGTGTTTATTTTATGAATAAAATTTATATTTTTAAGAAGTAACCGTTTTATAAAAGCAATAGCCCCTTGAAGCCGTGTTTTACAGAGGATTTAGATCAGCGGAGGGGGTTTTAGGCACTCCATCCGCGTCATAGCTAACAACGCCCCTTAGCTGTTCTACATCCACTGTAAAACACGGCTACAAGGGGATATTGCTTTAATATATTGCGTATAGTTCACCAAAAATGCACATTTCTGTGTGAGAAAAAATTCAAGTGTACAGAGTTTTAGTGTCAGTACTACATTAAACTACTATTATTATGTTGAATATAACGTACAGGTGAAACTCGAACGTTTTGAATATCGTGCATTTATTTCAGCAATTCAACTTAATAGTTAAACAAATTAAAATTATAACAAATAAAGCTTGAAATATCTCACTTTGCATGTAATGAGTCTATATAATATATTAGTTTTAGCTGTAATAAATTAATTTTTCGAGTTTCACATGTATAATAATGCAATGGGGGGATATTTGTGTGTCCTGATAATGGCAAATGTCTGATGTTACCTGTAAAAAGTGCTACATTATTTTAAATATATCTCAGTGACCGAGAGAAAGCATATTCGTCTAAAATAATTCAGTAATTTCAGCTTCAGAATCATGAATATTGTTATTCTGGTTTTTCTATTGTCCGGTGTATTGGGTTTCCAGCACCGAGTCCAAACCTATTCATTTACACACACAATCCGTTTATTGCGTCTGTCACGTGACAAATGAACGAAAGACTTGGAAGGTAAAGTAATTATTTATGTAATTTTTGACTGCATTATAATGATTTCTTAATTCTGAATATGATCAAGATTGCGTAGGTGGATGTGTTCGGAATTTGCCTGTTAAAAGTAGAACATTTAAAGCCACTTAAATGAACGCAATGATATTACGCAGCGCCTGAAAATAGTCCCCAGCTAGGAAACTTCCAACTAAGTTTGTAATATCATTGCGCTGCTGGTACGACAGTTCCTTGATTATTACGCAGGATTATTACAGTTCCTAGAAAATCACACTTTCATTTTCTGTCGGTCTTAGTACACGATGTAACTACAGAAGAGAAGAAGTTTTAAATAGGAAAAATATCGAAACTCTTTGGTCATTTTTTTGGAGTGTTCCTTTAAGGATGCATTTCTGTATTTGGACATTGTGAGTCAGTTTTACCAGTGTGGGGAGGACGCTGTGGGCCGCTTCGACTGACGACAGCAGAGCGGAGCTGCTCTTCCTGAATATCCCGTCCAGTGCTGTGGATTTGGTGCTTTTACTGGGTTTGACGCTCGATGCGGCGCTCTTCCTCTTCTTCCCATCAGACGAGGTGTAGGACAGCGTGTTGTGGGACGCGTGATCCCCGGTGAGCGCCTGCGGGAGGGACAGATCCACACTGCCGAACCGGGGCTTGACCCGCACGCTGAGGGCGGCCGGCCCGTTACTACGGGTGGAACAATACAGTAAATCAGGTCACAATATATCGCAACACAAAAATGTAACATGTATCGTGGAGAGTTCACCCAAAATGTAATTTACTGTGTGAGAAAAAATTCTAGTTTTCAGAGTTTTAGTGTCAGTACGACATTAAACTGCTATATACTACAGGGCCGTTGAATGCTTGAATCTGATTGGTTGACAAACGTTCTACGGTGTGCAATTATTTTCAGGGAACCGCACGGCTAAAGTAGTTCCGGCAGGTCTTGACCGCATTACAGCTCCATATCACTGCGCGTAGTTAACGTAATAACGGAAAATAGGATACAATTCATAACAAGAAAAACTGCAGCCCCATGCGCTTGATCTGCAATTTCCAATGTCTAACTTCACAATCAATGGAAACATGCAGTTTAATTTTAATAAATGAAGTATATAGTCCTATATATAATAATAGAAAATTAAACTGAATATTTAAATAAATTGATAGTCATGTTGCACGGGTTTTTGTAATTATTGATAGGCCTATACTTGTTAAAAGGGCTTTGTGTTTCATTTATTAGGCTAGTCTACTGTCACTAATAGAAAAAAAGAATGAACGAATTAATTAAAACGAATTGAATTCAATATTAATTAAAAAATATTTAATAAAAATTAAATAATAATATTGACGCACATGCTTCTCTCTCTCTCATAACTGCCGGGGACACACTTACTGTAAGGCCGGTTATGAATGTAATTTGATACTTATGTCTGATCATGCGCGTTCAGTGTGTGTTCACAGCGGTGTTTAAAACCTGCTGCGTTCACAGTCAGAGAATGTTTAGTGGTTAAGTGTGTCCAGCATTACTCTGCTATCAGCGGCTCAAACCTCCGTTACTAACTCTACAATGACGTTCTGGAATTAGCAACGGAGCATGGGTTTAGATGCGCAAGGAATTAGTCCTACATACAAGAGCGTTTTAATGACAAAAACTTTACAAACGTCTTGAAATACATCATCTGAACAATGTTTCGAGGTGTGGTAACTGTAGTATAAGCGGAATAATTGACTCCAGGCCGTTGAATTATTAGAAAAATAATGCACACCCGAGGAGTAACTCCGCTTCGTGTCGTGACCGCATTATTTTTCTAATAATTCAACGGCCTGTCGTCAATTATTCCTTACATATATAATGTTGAATATAATGTATTTGGGATATTTGTGTCCTCCTGATAATTCCAAATGTCTGATGTTACCTGTAAAAAGTGCTACATTATTTTAAATATATCTCAGTGACCGAGAGAAAGCATATTCGTCTAAAATAATTCAGTATTTTCAGCTTCAGAATCATGAATATTGTTATTCTGATGTCTCTATTGTCCTGTGCTTTGGGTTTCCAGCACCGAGTCCAAACCTATTCATTTACACACACAATGTAATATCAAATTTAGCTATTTAATCAACAGTGCATTTTTTTTGTTAACCTTTTATCATATTTCTTGGAGTATCGCAATAATATGTGACCCGCTCTGGCGAAATGAGTCGGAAGTCGTAATGTTACATTTTAAGATATGGGCCGATTATGTGAAAAAAAAAAGAAAGATTTTTTTTTGTGTGTGCTAATTTCAAAGAAGACACATTCAAAAATAATCTCCCAAAGTTTCGTAGTCCAAATAATTGAGTAAAAGTATTTAAATGACTATTAAAGTTTACAAAGTTATACTAAATTCGCTAGAAATTAACATTGTTTTTCTCAACTCATGTCCCGGGAAATATCCCCTGAAACCTCACTATCTCTGCTCTCCAAATATGGTGTTACACGTTGTATAGAACCAATCAAAACGCTTAGAAATACACAAACGCTGATCATTTGTCAATGGGAAGCCCTGTTCCGGCTGACCGGCACGCGATTGGTCCAGCCATCCTCCTGTCAGACTCACAGCGCTCTGTGTAAACAAGCTCAAGATCTCCTCAGAAATATTAAATATTATTTAATTTGAGAAATTTAGTGTTATATATGAATGTCTTTAGTCAAATTAAGCTGTAAAATAAACAGTTTATCCCTTTAAATGCAATGGATTTTGAAAGATATCAACAAAAAACGGATTTTTTCAGGTTTTCAATTGGAAAAATAGGGCAGAAGACCATAATTCAAATGTGTATATCTTTACAACCATTCAAGGTATGACTTTGAATATGATATCATTTGAAAGCTTATGGTCTCCTCTTAATCTCAATTTTGAAATGTGGGTCACTGTGACTCATTTTGCTGGATCAGGTCACATGTGGTATCGTGAGGTCAGTCTCGTTACCCGTTACTGATGTGCGGTGGGAGATGGCAGCCGTTCCCGCTGTTCCCGCTTTTCCTGTAAGCCGCGGATTCAGAAGCGGGAGGCGCTTTCCGTCTTTTGGGTCCCGGTCCGTCCCCTGAGGCTTTGGGTGTCCTGGCCGGTTTACTCCTCTGCAGTCGGGGTCCGGGATGGGGTCCGGGGTCGGGAGCGCCGTTATGAGAGAGAGAGGAGGAGTACGAGAGCATCGAGACGCTGTCCACCGGAGCCGGGAGAAGCGCTGAGCCCAGGGGAGAAACTTCACACGAGCTTGACATGCTCTCCTCCACTAGGGGGACTTTCCTGTGGCAAACAGGATATGACATCACAGTCTGTGGTAGGAAGCTATGTGGCACGTTAACCTAAATAATAATGTGCAAGGAAAGCACTGTGTGCGATTGCACAGCTTGACATTTCATTTGTTTCTGCCCAAAGTTAAAGCTTCTGAGACAAACCTCAAACATCTGGGTCATATTTCACCCCCAAATCAATATATTTTGCATAAAGAAAATTGCTAACACTTCACAAAAAGGTTTCATTAGTTATCATTAGATAATATATGAACTAACAAGGAACAAAACATGTTTTACGGGATTTATTCATCTTTGTTATTAATAATATACAGCTGTGTATTGTTTGTTCATTAACTAATTAACTATTAACTAATGTTAACAAACACAACTTTTGATTTTAATAATGCATTAGTAAATGTTCAAATGAACATTAATTTAAATTAATAAATGCTGTAGTATTGTTCATTCTTAATTGATATTAACTAAAGTAGTTAACTTATGAAACATTATTGTTACCAGAATATTAAATCTATTATTAGGATGCATTGCAATATTAATTTCATCAAGTTATATTTTTATAGCTTTATTAAATATTATATATTTTAGGCTATATTATTATATATAGGTTATATTATTATTATTATTAATAAACATTAAATTGTCAGATATTACTGTATAAATATTTAAAATTATTAAATAAATAAACACATCTGTAAATGTGCTTGGCTGCCATGACAAGTTTTACTAATAGTTATTTACTTTTATTAATAACAATTATATTTATGAGATTCTTCAGTTTAATAATCTTAAAAAATATTATACATTATTATTAATAAAAATGTATGTTTAACCACTTGTTTTATAATGTCTATTTATTTATAAATAAATAAAAGTATTATTTTCTTAATGTAAAATAATTTTTCTATAGTTTTTTGGGATGAAAGAAATGTATCGCATAAAGAAAATGATGAGTGTTATTTTTACGGCACTTAAATATAAATCTTTATTTTATTATTTATATCAAAATAATTAAAACTGAATAATTAAAAACCAATATAATGTGCATATGCAAACATTCAAAATGGTCTAAAATGTCTTTATTTTCCTAACACACGTGTGTTTTTTTTGTTTTTTGTTTTTGGGGTGAAATGCCACCCTAATATTTGAAATATTTTGTTCCCAAATTCCCAGTGATGGAAACACAAGTGGATCCACCCATAAATCTCCCCGATGTGTCCACAATAGAAGAGAAGCGTGTAACTCGCCTCCACATGAGAGAGTTGACGTGTTTTTCCACCATGCAGTGAAGCGCCAGCCTGACCCGATCCCACCGTCTGTCGAACACGTAGTGACCTCGTCCCATCATCCGACTGCTGAACGCACAACACTAACACACACCAGCACACACAGAGAAGACGTTTCTCAGATTATATTACTTAAAGGGATAGTTCACCCAAATATGGAAATAAGCCCATGATTTACTCACCCTCAAGTCATCGTAGGTGTATATACATATAACTTGTATTCTTCTGAAAGAAGGGTTCATATACACCTAGGATGACTTGAGGGTGAGTAAATCATGGGCTTATTTTAGTAATGGGCGATATAAACGATATGCGATATAAACAATATAAAATTGGCCTACGATAGAGATCGCGATATGCATGTTGATGACGCAATCTACCCGCGAAATTTAGAGCCGCGAGCTGAACCGCATCATATTCGTCGTCATCTTGAGTAAACATGGCCGACAGCGAAACGGAGGCGCTGGTGAAAAAGATCAGTGCAAAATCCATTATTTGGACTTGGTTCAGATTTAAGCCGTCCGACGAGCAGCAGCAAACTATACAGAGTGTGTGGTGCAACAGTTCGGTAACACACGACTAATCTGTTCTACCACCTCAAAACGAAACATGTAGTGGTGTAAACACAACATCTCTGTGTGTGCCCGGTTTTAAGATTCGTTGTTGTGTTGCTTTTTAACCGAGAAGACATCAGTTTTTCTGCTCTTTGCATCTTTTGTGTCCTTTAAAAAAATAGCCAAACTAAAACTACATTTGATTTGGAGAGCCTTCTGCACTGTTCTGCACTTGTTACTGTCTATGGCACTACTGTAAATAAACGTTTATAATTGAAGCATTTTCTTTAGTTGACGTATACAGGGGAAACCTGAAAAATGCCAATATCATGCAAAAGTAAAAGGTGAAACTAATATATAGATTTATTACATGCAAAGTGAGATATTACAAGCCTTTATTTGTTATAATTTTGATGATTATGGCCGCTTATGAAAACCTTTTCACAATATTCTAATTTTGAATTTGGGTTTTTTATAAGCTGCTAGCCATAATATAAACATTAGGGCTACTTAAAGTCTAGTGTACTTAAATTGTATTTATCTGCAATATTATGTTGTATAATTACAGTTTTGTACAATAAATGTTCTCAAAACTACATACACCGTTTCTTTCTTTCTTAAAAATATATATATATTTAGCAGTTGTTTCGCTTTCCTTAGGGTCTGTGTAACCTGTTCTGAAATGGTTTTATTATAATTTATATATCGTGATATATATCATTATCGCAAGAGGCTGCAATGGATATTGCAATATGGATTTTAGGCCATATCGCCCATCCCTAGCCAATTTTCACTGTTGGGTGAACTATCCCTTTAAAGGAGAACTCCGGTGCAAAATGAACCTTTGGTCTAATTACACATTGTTACCTAGTCAATCGTTATCTGAGATTTGTTTTCATGATTATCGAATGTAAATAGTTTTACCTCTAAAAACAGTTTAGCCTATAACGCTAGTATAACGCTAGTATATGGGGCATAGAGTAATGACAAATAAAAATCGCTTGTTAATACCACTAACAAGGCTCAAAATAGCCCCACACTAACACGGTAGCATAATGAGGGTCCCTACATGCAAACCGAAGCATTGAGAACTTTGACAGTGTCCAGACAGTTTAATAAGAAGATATTTTATACATACAGTCAACTTCACGAATACAAGCAGAAGCCATCTTTGAAAAACAGACTCTATCAGTCGAACTACGAACCGCCGATCCAAATGCGCTGAACTGTGTAGAATCTCATATGGTCCAGCGCATTTGGATCGGTGGTTCGTAGTTCGACTGATAGAGTCTGTTTTTCAAAGATGGATTCTGCTTATATACGTGAAGAAGATAAAATATCTTCTTATTAAACTGTCTGGACACTTACACAGTTCTCAATGCTTCGGTTTGCATGTAAGTTCTCCTTTAAAGCTTATACAGCAATATAAAGGGTCCCGAAACACAACAGACAAACAGCAGTGCAATGATGAATGGTTGTGTTCTGCTCACGCTCAGGGCTTGTGGGTGTTGTGGAGAGTAATGGCACATCAGCTTCTCTGTCTCTTCAGGAAGATCAGCTTCTCCTTCATCGCTGGACACACGCGAGTCTCCGCTGATCCTCTGCCAGTCGAGCGCGAGTTCAGGAGCAGAGCTGAGCACGACACCACACACTCTGCAGAGGAACACGTGAGCGTCTGAGAAACCTTCTGGGCAAGCCGAGCTTATTCAACAGTCATTCAAAGTGTTTAACTCTCTTTAGTGTGTAATGTTGCTGACAGGGAGTTATTCTCTATATCCTGAAACGCCTCCATTGTAGACTCGAGTTTCTTCCGGGAACGAACATGTCACAATATTCCTCATTTAAAGCTGCAGTCCGGCACTTTTTTGGGTTTAAAAATATCAAAAAAGACATTTTTGGAAAAAAAAGTAACCAGCCAGTGTTCAAAACTATCTGCTTGCCTTACCTCGATTCAAAACGGTAAGCTTGTAATAATGATTTTAATTCCAGTGGTACTGGTGGATTTCCGCGGGAATTTCGAGCATGTCTTTGCGTCATTACGTCACTTCTGTACACATAGAGAAGGAGTCCCCGGCTAGTCGGCTATATAGCGTGTGTGGATGATGGTGGAGATTTAATTTAGCACTTGGTATGGCGGATCCCGAAAGTTTAAAGCGACAATCACCAGTGACAACTGGAGATTCACCAGTTGTAAAACCCAAGACTTCAGACTTCAGAGTGGCTACAGAATGTGTTTTGATGTGATAGTATAAGCAATCGTTAGATTTAATCAGCATAGCCTACTGCAATGCTTCCCCCACCCCCCGAATTTGGTCAGAACAAACGTGAATGTTACTTACTTGCTCAGATGACATTTTCCGATGAAAATTCTAATGTTGACACTTTCAAAAAGTATACTCTGAGATTGCTGATGACAGTAGGCTACAGTATCCACAGCGACGCGGCAGCCTCAATACATTGTGTTCATCCGCGCTGTTTCATGCCGATTTACTACCCACGCACAGTTAATAATTCCGCGAATAACTGCAATTGCAGATTTCTAACAGAGATGGCGACAAAGAGGAAAAACGACGGACTGCAGCTTTAAATAATTAATATGCAGAATAAAGGGGCGGGGCCTGGTTGAGTTAGTTAGTAGTGTGTTAAACTGGCGGTTATGGTAAGGGGCGGGACATTTCCCAAACACACTTGAAATGCTTGACCAATCACAACACACTGATCCAGCCGACCAATCAGAGCACAGTGTGCTTTTCAGAAGGCGGGGCTTCATAGAGACAGGAAGTAAACAGAGCGTTACTGACAGACTGGGAAGAGAGGAGCCGCAACAATGGAGAATATGAGGAGAATAATCAACATTCAAGCCTGAAAACATGCTCTAGTAGAGCCTTAAAAAAACATCAAGACAAAAAAAAAAAGGCATAATAGGTCCTTTCAAAATTCATACAATAATCAAAAGAGATGCATAAGAAATAAAAATAATAAAAACATCTGTTAGACTAGGGCTAAGCATTATACTGAATATTCACGATTCACTTTTTTTGTTTTTCTGTTCAGTTGAAGGCCATAAATGCTGTGTTTATACGTTTTGATGTGATTTAGGTGGTTTGTATTGTTGTTGCTAATGATTTGATGAGATATTGTATCTGTAAATATTTTCCACTAAAAAAAGTATGAATTTTTACATTACAAATCTTTAAATGGCTTTTTCTCAAAATTAGTTTTTTGTCATTCTTCAGTATAAACATCTCATCCTATGTAGCACCGATGTACACCAAACTTTCCAGTTACACACTTAGCAGTATTCTGAAGATATATTCAGAGGGATTTGTTAATAAATCATTCCTGGCCTGATTTATGTGACATTTTAATCAATTGATTTTTTAAGGCTATGGACAGTATATTTTGATTTCCTAGGTAATGAAAGGATATATCCTGAAATCCCTCTGAACATCTTTTTTCATCTTGTGTGTAAAAAAAATGAAAACAATATTTTGCACCTGGCTTTATCATATGTTCAGATCTATCTACCGAAAATATATGCAAAATTGCGCATATTAAATGAGATAATGCCTAAATAAACATACAAATTTCAAAAACTTGTAATACATTTTTTTTATGAACTTGTGTAAGTAATCAACTGAGGAAGTTTCATGGTGATATCTATTATTTAAAAATTGTACCCTATTCACCTGTAGTGTCTCGCCTTAAAGAAAATATTCTGAACCGAACTGGCAACCATGGTTCAAATGATTGAGTGAGCGCATTAGTAGGGAAGTAGACTAATTTCACAATCAATGTAGTCGGCAGAACGTACCTGTGCAAGTGTGAATTGGCCAGCCTCAGTTTGAGAGTGGGAGTGGTCTTGCCATTGGGACAGCTTGCGGATTGGCTGGGTGCTGTGTCATGTGACTGTGTGCCCTGCACTGATTGGCTGCCTGCTTGAACTTCCTTTTTTTGCCCCGCCTCCTTCTCCTTCGCCCGTCCCTTATGCTCCGCTAGAAGGAAGTCGAAGTCTTTCCTCCGTCCTGGGACGGCTCGCCGGTGGGTCAAGGAGTGAGTCTAGAACACACACACACGATCAAACACACGTTATGAACACCAACCAGGCGGACGTTTAAATCAACAGATGTGATTATGGGTAATGGTACCAACCTTACAGGTTAACGAGCGAGTGCAGGGCCGCTTCGTCTCTGGGTCTAAAACCCCACAGTGTTTATTAGGATCAAACACTCGCCCTGTGCAACAAAACAGTTGTTATTTTCAGCTAAATATCATTTATTTGATGAATTATATTGCATTAATATATTATGCGCTATTTATTTGTATCTTTGTATGTATGTGTATACACAAGTGTGTGTGTATATATATATATATATAAACTTGAAATATAAATATTTTTATAAATTTTATTATGTTATTTAATCATTTATATTATTGATATGTATTGGTGTGTTATGTTGGTACATATCAAATAATATCTCAATATCAAATGATTCAATACGTGTTCATAAATTGTGGAAAACATGCCTTGATTAATTTAAATATTTAGTCTGTTTTACTTCTTAAAACAAATATTTAGAACCTCAGTGGTAACATTTATTTTATATATATATGTGTGTGTGTGTGTACATTTGTTTGTGCGTACATTTGTTTGTTTGTGTGTGTTGTACGGTTTGTGTGTGTGTGTGTGTGTGTGTACGTTTGTGTCTATGTTTCTGTTTGTGTGTGTGTGTACATTTGTTTGTTTGTGTGAGTGTGTACGTTTGTGTCTAAGTTTGTGTGTGTGTGTACGTTTGTGTCTATTTTTCTGTGTGTGTGTGTGTGTATGTACGTTTGTGTGTGGGTGTACATTTGTTTGTGTGTACGTTTGTTTGTTTGTGTACGTTTCTGTCTATGTTTGTGTGTGTGTATGTTTGTGTGTGTGTTTGTGTGTGTACATTTATTTGTTTGTGTGTGTACACGTTTGTGTCTATGTTTATGTGTGTGTGTGTGTGTGTGTGTGTACGTTTGTGTGTGCGTGTACATTTGTTTGTGTGTACGTTTGTTTGTTTGTGTACGTTTGTGTCTAAGTTTGTGTGTGTGTGTACGTTTGTGTCTATGTTACTGTGTGTGTGTGTGTGTGTGTGTGTGTGTATGTTTGTGTGTGTGTGTGTGTGTGTGTGTGTGTGTGTGTAATGTTTTTTTTTTGTACGTATTAGATTATTGAGTATTTAGTTTCTCAACATGCTAATGTCAAAATGCATTGGAATCAATTTTGAGGGTTGGTTGAATATCTTGTGTATTTCTTGTGTGCAATGATCATTTCCAAGGTTTCTTCTCGTTTAAAATGCGGCCTGAGGAGACAGGAGACAGCGGAGAGACTCACCAACAACACATTTCACACCAGAGGTTTTATCTCAGAGAAACTCAGAGGTTTCAAACACAGAGTCCTGATTACAAGCGTCCGAGGATGTGCCGGCCGAGAGCATAAATCAAGCCGAGAGCCGAGTAAACAACATACGGCGAGGGACGAGGAGACTAACAGTGAGTTACGACTAAACATTCATGCTTCCAGCTCTCTACAAAACAACTCTACAAAACAAACCACAGAACTTCAGTTTCAAAACAGGGGACGGGATTTATTTCCTTCTGATTTGTGTTTTTATTTCTCTCTCAGCCATTTTAAAACAAGAACATATAAATATAAATAAATAAAAAAAACTTTGACTATATACACTAGTATTTTTTTTTTTATTAAAATGTTAAAATTATAAAAAAAATTACATTTTCAATTTTCATTATTTTGTTGTGCCTTTTTTGTAATTTTTTATATTATTTTTTTTATTTCTATTTAGCTTTATTTTTTATTTCAGTAATTAATTTTAGTACTTTTATTTCAGTTATTAGCCAAGGCAACATTTCAACAAAGTTTTTTTATATATATATATATATATATATATATATATATATATATATTTTTTTTTTCAGCTTTATTTGAATAAACAAAAAATATTGTAATAGTTTTAGTTAGTACAATAACAACACATCATAAACATACAGTAACTCAATTTTTTTTTTTCAATTCCACTAGATAAAACGACTTTTCTTTATTGATGACATCACGAAGGCCATACAGGCGGAGGAAAATAATATTAACCAATAATATCGAAGCACAACCCTCTCCTGCTCCAATCAAATCCTGTTGGAAGTTAAAAAGTGGTTTCCTACATTATTAGGGCCCAAGCCCTGAAAGGGCGAAGGCCCTATTGTTTTTCTTCGGATTATTATTCTTCTTTATTATTATTATTATTATTTTACTACCTTTTGGGCACTTTTGGGGGCCTTAACGTGCTCAAAAACTCTTGAAACTTTGCACAAATGTCAGAACCTGCGGCCATCAGGGCCCCACTGAAGCTGGGACCCGGGCGTGGCAGGGGGGCTCGCCAGCGCCCCCTGGAATGGGATTCAAAAACATGTCCATATCTCAAACACGCTTGCATGTAATAATATGAAACTCGATACACATATAGATCTCATCGGGCCGAACAACTTTCGTGCTCTAAGTTTTACGCCAGTCCAACAGGAAGTTGGTTATTATGGGCTGTATGGAAACGCATGTTCTGGCATTTGAAACACTTGTCCTAGAGAATTCATCGGATGACCACGAAACTCGGTGTGCATGAAGTCAAGACATGGAGGATGCTAAATTGCGAGGGGATTTTTGATATCTCGAACGGTTTGGCCGTGGCGAGGAAACAAATTTATGGCGAATATTGGAAACAGGAAGTGTGTTATAACATCCTCATACATTAACTGATCTTGATGAAACTTCAGCAGTGTGTTTGTTGTAAGAGGCCGATCACATGGATGTGACTATTGTGAGTCAAAGTTATAGCGCCACCAACTGGCAGCAGGAAGTGTGTCACTTTCAAAATGCTTTGAAATCACCCTCTTATTTTTACCCGATTTGCTTCAAACTTCATCTGTATAATGTAAACACACGGCAGATGTAGACCTGTGAAAGGATTATTGATATCTTAAATACTGTTGCCATGGCAACGCATCAAACTTTAATATTCTTTTTGGGTGCATTTGAGGCTCTTAACATGCTTCAAATTGCATGAAACTCAACATGCATATCAGATTTATTAGGTACTAGGCATGTGTGAAGTTTCAGAAACGGGCGCGGTGGAGGGGCTCAGTAGCGCCACCTTTAGTCAAAAATGGGGTATTAGTTTTACCTACAGTAACAAAAATCTGTATTTATATTTATCTCCCCGAGCCGGACAACTTTCTAATTGACAGTCATTAGCTCCGACCAACAGGAAGTCAGATATTTTGGTTTGAATGTGATTTGATGGGAATTTTGCCAGTCTCTCTCAGTGTCTGTGTGTGTGAGAGAGGAGGGGGGGCTTTATTTTAACCCTTTCTCTGCTGTGTGGGACTTCTCGGGCACTTTTGGGGCCCTTAACGTGCTCGAAAACTCTTGAAACTTTGCACACAGGTCAGAACCTGCGGCCATCAGGGCTGGGCTGAAGCTGGTACCCGGGCGTGGCAGGGGAGCTCAACAGCGCCCCCTTGAACGTGGTCCGAAAAACTTGGTCCATATATCAAACACGTTTGCATGTAATAATATAAACTCGGTACACATATAGATTTAATCGGGCCGAACAACTTTCGTGCTCTAAGTTTTACGCCAGTCCAACAGGAAGTCGGCTATTATGGGCTGTATGAAAATGCAAGCCCCTGGAATTTGATATACTCCTCCAAGAAAAATTATCCTATCGCCACCAAACTCGGTCAGCATGAAGTCAAGACATTGAGGACGCTAAATTGCGGACGGATTTTTGATATCTCGAACGGTTTGGCCGTGGCGAGGAAACGAAGTTATGGCGAGAAAAGAAAAACACAATGTGTTATAACGTCTTCATACATTTATTGATCTTGATGAAACTTCAGCAGTGCGTTTGTTGTAAGAGGGCGATCACATGGATGTGACTATTGTGACTATTGTGACTATTGTGAGTCACTCCGACCAACAGGAAGTCAGATATTTTGGTTTGAATGTGGTTTTGTCTCTCTCTGACAGAGTTCCCCCTGCCATTCTCTGTGTGTGTGTGTGTGTGTGTGGGGAGGGAGGGAGGGAGGGCACACACACAGACAGCCCCCCCCTTTTCTGTGTGTGTTTGGAGGGGAGCAGAAAGACTCACACTAGAGTGCGGATCGGGCCAAATTTTTCAGTCCGAGCCCGGCCCGCGTCCGACAGAGCAGTAACCGAACCCGACCCGAGCCCGACAGGCATAAAGATATTTATGTTCGAGCCCGACCCGAGCCCGACAGTTAAAATCCCATTTTTTTCTCATACTAATGACAATTGTACGTTTTTTTGTGTGGAAAGCCCGCTTTTATTAAGCAACTGTAGGAAGGCAATCGGAAATGTCAACAGGACAAGCGCATCAGCGCGCGGAGCAACAAGCGCTCTTAACACCTGGCGCGCGCACATTATGCACGCGTTTCGTTGTCACGGCTACATAAACAAATGTCCGCACACAGGAAGACGGATGTTATGGTAATATTTTACATGTATTTTAATCACAAAAACGAACGTTTGCATCAAGTGAAAGCATCAGGCACATCGGCTACCTACATAATAAGCTGTTTTAAATTTAAAATGTTCAATGCCTTATCGCGCTGATGTGACCGAGCCCGACCCGAACCCGAACATCATTTCTAAATATCTGTCCGAACCCGGCCCGGCCCGTCGGGTACCGGCGGGTCTCGTCGGGCTCGGGTCGGGTATCCATCCTCTAACTCACACTGATGCAAGCTCTAAAGCAGACTTCTTCTCGACAGTCAAAGCGGGGTTACGTTATTGCCCGTCGTGCACAGGAACCCGAAAGACAACGGGGTGGCGGCTTTTTATATATATATATATATATATATATATATATATATATATATATAAATATAGCTGCAAGCAGCGATGGAGGGCCCAAGCCGGTGGCAGCGCCAGCCCGGTGCCTTTAGTGTAACTAAAGGCACCAGGGTGGCGGTGCCACCGGCTTGGGCCCGTAATCGCTGCTTGCAGCTATATTTTCTAGTTGAATTCTTAGTTTCTCTAAAAAACAAAAAACAAAAAAAAAACCACAGCAAATTAAATTATCTTCTCAAAAAGTGTTTCTACTCACCCGACACTCTCCGAGGCTTCCCGCCTTTGGCTCCGTTCTGAAGCTTCTTGTCTGGAGGAGAAGGCGGGACTACCGGTCTCCTGTCCAATAGGGATGGAGACGTGGAGGGTGAGGGGGCGGGGCGTTTCTCCAAGGGTGACCGTGACGGGCTGGGCCGCCTGTCAATCAGCGCTGGAGGCGTGGTGGAGCGAGGAGTCCCGGGACCTCGGCCGTTCAGGAACTTCTCCTGGCTCTTGTGAGATGCTGGTGACGTCGAGGAGGACTTGAGAGGAGCGGGCGTTGGAGAGGAAGACGAGGAAGAGAAAGAAAGAGAAGAACTCGCCGTGGGAGACGAAGAGTTGACTTTGATGAGCGCCGCCTCCGATCTGTTGAAACACGGCATCTTCTCCAGACTCACCACCGGTAAAGACACGCTACAGGACACAAGATGGTGCGTTTAAAAGTTGTATTAGTCGAACACAAGCTTTGGGACAAAATAGACACACAACCGTTTAAAGGTTTGGGGTCAGTAAGATTAGTTTATTTATTTATACTAATTCTAATCCATCGAGGGTACATTCAATTAAATTGATTAAAAGACAATAAATAAAACGAAATTTTTATATTTTAAATGAATGCTGTTCTTTTCAACTTTCTATTCATCAAAGAATCCTGAAAAAAATGTATCAGTTTCCACAATAATATAATATAATATAATATAATATAATAATAACAGCACAACTGTTTTCAACTCTCATAATAATCAGAAATATTTCCTGAGCTGCAAATTAGCATATTAGGAGTAATGATGCTGAAAATTCAGGTTTGATCATAGGAATAAATTACATTTCACATATATTCATACACAATATATTCACATAGAAAAAAGCTATTTTAAATTATAGTAATATTTCACAATTTTACTGTATTTTTGAACCAATAAATGCAGCGTTGATGAGCAGAAGACTATAAACTTTTTGAAAAAAAAATCTTACCGACTCCAAACTTTTTGTGTAAATATTATAAACATTAATTTTGACTAACTGTGCCAATTTATATGTAGAATATTTTTTTTCTTCTCCAGATTAGACATATTTCTCTTCATAATATTCAATACATAATGAACACAGCCAAACTAATGTTATTAGTTATTATTTAATGTTGTTGTTTTTCTTTGTGAAAATGCCGACACACCAAAGAGCTTTATAGTCACATTTTTCTTTTAAAAAAATCAAAGATGTTTTTTGTAATTTTCTGTAGTTTTTATCACGCTGATTTAAGTTTAAGTGTTCGTTGTTTTTTTTAATAAGTTTGGTCTTAGTTAGTTAATTGATGCTATAAAATCGTGAATGTGACGTCATGATTGACAGCTGTGATTGACAGCTTCTCTAAACGAAGTACGTATTTTCCGGACTATAAGACGTACCCTTTTTCATAGTTTGGCTGGTCCTGCGACTTATAGTCAGGTGCGACTTATATATCCAAACCAATTCATACTGACTGAGATGAACCAAGAGAAGACATTACCGTCTACAGCCGCGAGAGGGTGCTCTAGTTAGCGGAGTTGTTCAGAAGCGACACCGAGTAAGAACAATGTATTCAGTGTTGAGGAATGAGATCGGGAGCTTGCTGACCGGTAACTTGTTGGACTCGCTGGCTTATGTTAGTTTAGCCTATTCAGCCTCCCAGGTATATGATCTGTGTGCTATTGTGTAGCTGAATAACTGTTAATGTGTTACGCTAACACACCGGACACCTATTCAGCTGTTGTTCTGTGTGCTGTTGTGGAGCTGAATAACTTGCCTTTCCAGATTAAATGTCTGTTCTTGGTCTTGGATTTTGTGAAATAAATTTATAAATAAATGCGACTTATAGTCCAGTGCGACTTATATATGTTTTTTTTCTCTTCATGACAAATTTTTTGACTTATACTACGGAGCGACTTATAGTCCGGAAAATACAGTAAATATAATTTGGTCCTAGTTATTTGATGCTATAAAAACGTGAATGTGACGTCATGATTGACAGCTGTGATTGACAGCTTCTCTAAACGAAGTAGTCTCTGAGACACACACAAACTTTTTTTTTTGAATTTTCAGGAGGAGATTGGAGCTTCAACTTTAATTTCTACATGTCCATAACACAGAGTCAATTTTAAATGAACCGTTCCTGCGGGAGTGAGCGCGGGACCTTGATATCGCGGCTTTACATCCGGCTCACTACCGCGCAGAAGATGTCAGCGCCACATTAGGACTTCAGTTTTCCCCAATGGAAGAGAGTGAGAGTTTTTTTTACAGTCTTTGCACACACTCCAGAACACTAAGTTGAACCCATAACCCTGTGTTTGTCAGGGAAGGGCAGTGTTTTACCCACCAGGCCTTGGCTCGCGCTCCCTTGGGCGGATACACGGCTAGCGGGGCCTTGCTGAAGCGTGAGTGTGGATAATCCCGAGGAACCCGGAAGGGAAGGGGATCCACCTCGCTTTGACCCGCACTCATCTTGGCCTTGACAGGAACCAGAGGAGTCCTGGAGCTGCTGGGCGAGCAGTGTCTCCTCTCTGAACACACAACCGTTGTGAAGAAAATACAATTTAAAAAAGAAGTCCGCACACTGAAAATAGCCGCTCCAAATTAATGTATTAATAGCACAATGTTTTGACCCTCAGGTCTTACAGCTTATGAAAATCCCCAAATCCCAAGCTATAATCATCAAAATTATAACAAATAAAGGCTTGAGATATCTCACTTTGCATGTAATGAGTCTATATAATATATTAGTTTCACATTTTAAGTTGAATTACTGAACTTTTGCACAATATACAAATTTTTCGAGTTTCACCTGTAAATATGCGATACATAAAACAATAATAAAATATTATTTTATTATATTTTTACTATACACACACATATCTAAATACAAATATATATATATATATATATATATACATTTATATTAGGGCAGTAAACGATTTATCGCGATTAATCAAATCCAAAATAAAAGTTTGTGTTAACTAACATAATATATGTGTGTGTATTGTGTATATATAAATACACACACATGCATGTATATATTTGAGAAATATTTGCATTTATATACTGCATATATATTTTTTATATTATATATAAATATAACTATTTTATATATAAATAACACATTTTTCTTAAATATATACATGCATGTCTGTGTATTTATATATACACAATAATTATACACAACACACACACATATATAATGTAAACACAAACTTTTATTTTGGATTCGATTAATCGTTTACATCCCTAATTCATATATATATATATGTATGTATATAAAATGCCTCGCATAGACTTCCATAAAAAAATTTGCATGACAACTCAAACAAATCACTGAATCCGAGGTTTGAACAAGATTCACAGAAATAAAACAAACTTATCATCTGAGGTCTAGACCAGAAATGCTAATAAACAACGCTTCCTTAAAATCTTTGTGAGACAATGCACA